>NC_086450.1:343323951-343623951 GCF_028390025.1 Pseudophryne corroboree
TAAAATTTTAGGGGCGTAGTTGAAGAAAGTTCCGTTCACGTGACCAATACATATATTCAGTAATCCCTCTATAGCGTATTGGTTTAATATAAGTAATAATATTATATCAAAACATTGCTATAGATACCCTAATGTCTATCTTGACATAGGTGGTTAAAACAGAGTAAAAATAAAGGGATAACAATATCACATTAAAGCGCAGACACGTCCGCATCACATGACGTATTTTAGCCAATCATTTAACAGAAAGGTCCGTAACAATGTAATGAATTCAAAGTGCCCATAATTACACCCTCACTGATTTAGATAGGTTGGCATCCCCTACAATCCATACTATAGCATTGTTGGTAATACACACAATAGATGATACTCCATGAAAAAAAGGAGAGATAATGACATTCTTTCTTCGGTTACGACAGAATACTAAGCTTGACATAAATTAACTCGTTAAGACTTGAACAGAGCATAAATAAAATATGCAATAAAAGCACGTATTTAAAACCCACCAAATTTATAATATTATACTCCCTACTGCCATATCATAAAGGTGATTATGAAATAAATAATGTTAATGAACAGATTGAACTACAAAACAAAAATGATAAACTTCAGGAGAGAATACAAAATAATTATAAATCTAGAAAGAATGACTATGTAGGGGCAAATACCAGATATCGAATTAATTATTATACACGTCCCAGGTACGAACAACAAAAGAAAGTACACCACTATTCAGAATAAAAGAAGGTGGCAATACGGAACTCCAAACAGGGGCTATCAGGTTGGAAGATCTAGGGGGTGGTCCCCTGAAGCATTTAAAATTTCAGATAGGGGTCGTTATATGGAGAGATCTGGAAGGCGGTCCCCCATAGTATTCAATACTAGAGAAATAGATGGGCACAGACAATTCTTCCCAGTAAGAAAATGAAAAGAGTTCGATACTGTGGGACAATTGTTTAGAGAAGAGTAGGAACGAACAACAACATTTTTTAGAGAGGAGAGTACGGCAAAAAAGGTACACATAAGAAACAACAGGAGAGGATGTAGAGCCAGGAAAAATTTAGGGCTCTCCAAAACTAAAAGATTAAGGCTGAAAAATGGTATTAATAAGGAACAGGAAGGAATGTCAGAATGATTAGAACAATCACAACTTAATATTGGTAAAACCAAAGTGTATAACTTGAGTGATTACGTGTTGAGCAAAGAGGAAAATTAGGTACTTGAGACAGGACTCAAATTTGCACCCCCTAATAAAATTAATGAATTTGAAGTGTATGTGGATTTACGGAGATTTGTGCGTAAATTATCTTTGAAGAGGTTTTTTGCAGAAAAGGAAGAAGTAGACCATCTGGAATTGGAGCCTGTGAAAGTGTTCAAAAACAAATCCACCTTTTTCCCAAACCATAAGAAATGTTGTTTTGTGGATACATTTGAACGTCTAGTAAAGGAAGACCTTGAACAAACCACTTTTAAACCACCTAGACGCAATAATTTAAATAGGACTCAAAGGAATGCTAAAGGAACTCTTAAAAATAATCATCAGATTGTCATTAAGCCAGCTGATAAGGAGGGTGGGGTGGTAATTCTTAATAGAGATGATTATCATGCAGAGATAATAAGACAATTATCATGCAAGGACACATATAAAAAAATTAGAGGTGACCCGTCCAATGTTATCTCTAAGAAATTAGATGTATTTTTGGGTTTATATTTCTCCAATGGGAGTTTATCAGAAACAGAGACAGAATTTGTGAAACTGGATAACCCCTCTATTCCGGTTATATATGTCCTCCCAAAAATCATAAGAGTGCCACCCACCCACCCACCCCCAGGGTCGCCCAATTGTAGCCGGTGTTAATTCTATCACCTCTAATCTATCAACACTGATAGCAAAATTCAGCCTCTGGTTCTAAAAACTAGGTCATATCTAAAGGACACAGGTGCTACTATTCAGAAATTAATGGAAATAGAGTGGAACATGGATTATTTTCTTATTACAGCTGATGTAAAGTCTCTTTATACTATCATACAACACCATTTAGATTTGTAAGCTATTATTTTTTAAGCCAAGAAAATGTAAGTGCTCAGGAAACTATGTTTATAACAGATGGTATATCCCTCATACTAGAGAATAATTTCTTTTGGTATGAGGGTGAATTTTATCTCCAGATGTAGGGGACAGCCATGGGAACCAGGCTGGCACCTAGCTATGCGAATCTTTTCATGGCCCATTGGGAGGACCAGTCTGTATGGACAGGACACCAGTGGGGTGCCAGCCTTGTTACATTGACGATATTATATTCATATGGAGTGGGGATAGATCATCTCTTGACTTCTTCTGAACATATTTAAATTCAAACCACAAAAATATAAAACTTACTTTTCAGATCAGTAAGGAAGAAATTAACTTCCTTGACTTCACTATTTATTCAGATGAAGGGTATTTACGAACTAAAAATTATAGGAAACCAACGGACAGTAATTCTTACATCAATCACAACAGTAACCATCATTCTAATTGGATAAGGAGTATACCGAACAGCCAATTTAGACACCTTAGGTGAAAATGTACTACTGATGATGTAGAGGCTAAAACTATGGAGACTGATTTCGTTAATAAGAGTTATATTACGACAATACAAGAGGCTAAAATTAAAAATAGGAGTTTAACTCAGGAAGAGATTATTAAGAAAGAAAAAAGAGAAATTGGAAGGAAATAAATATGTTTTGTTTATTAGTAAATTTACATCACAGTATAAACAAATGGAGGGGATTATAAGAAAGCATTGGAATATACTTAACAGGGATCCTCTATTAAAGGGTTATATAACTGACGTACCCCATTTTGTGTATAGAAGAGCGGATAACCTTAAAAATATTTTGGTCAATAGTGCTCTACAAGTAGAAAAAAGGCATACCCGCATTATGTCTAAAGGATTTTATCGATGCGGAAGCTGTATTATGTGTAAGAATTGTAAGTCAAAAAATAAAAAAGTTAAAAAAGTTACTCACTACAAATCAAACCAAAGCCAACAGGTGTTACCAATAAAGGATTTTATTATGTGCTGCAGTAAAAATGTGATCTATCTGTTGGAATGCCAATGTGGTACCCAATATGTAGGCAGAACAGCCAGGATGCTTAAAGAGAGGATGAATGAACACGTTAGAAATATTAAAGGTTTAGAACTCCATAGCGTGTTATTACATTTTAAGAATAACCATAGTTGTAATATTAACGGACTTAAAAGTTTCTGTGGAATTAAGACTGCAAAGGGGAATTGGAGGACTCATAATGTAGAGGCCAACTTGGCTAAATTAGAGATGAAAACCATATTTGAATTGAAAACTTTAATTCCAAATGGTTTAAAATAGGATTTTGGTTACCTACCGGTAATCCTTTTCTCGTAGTCCGTAGAGGATGCTGGGGTCCACATTAGTACCATGGGGTATAGACGGGTCCACCAGGAGCCATTGGCACTTTAAGAGTTTTAGAATGTGGGCTGGCTCCTCCCTCTATGCCCCTCCTACCACACTCAGTCTAGAAACTGTGCCCGAGGAGACGACATACTTCGAGAGAAGGACTTAACACAGATAGTGGTGAGATTCAAACCAGCTCACACATACAAGGTACGTCAAGACAACTAGCTTGAACTACTCAGTAACAGCTGAAACATTACTTACCAAGTAACAATGCAGTACTCAACTAAAACGAAGTGGTACTGAACCAAATAACATTTGCAGGAAAACAAAGCGCTGGCCGGGCGCCAAGCATCCTCTACGGACTACGAGAAAAGGATTTACCGGTAGGTAACCAAAATCCTATTTTCTATTACGTCCTAGAGGATGCTGGGGTCCACATTAGTACCATGGGGATGTATCAAAGCTCCCAGAATGGGAGGCAGAGCGCGGAGGCTCCTGCAGAACTGATTGACTGAACTTCAGATCATCAGAGGCCAAAGTATCGAACTTGTAAAACTTTGCAAACGTGTTTGACCCAGACCAAGCTGCTGCTCGGCAAAGTTGTAACGCCGAGACACCCCGGGCAGCCGCACAGGAAGACCCCACCTTACGAGTAGAGTGGGCCTTAACAGATTTTGGACATGGGAATCCTGCCGTAGAATAAGCATGCTGGATAGTGAACCTAATCCAGCGAGATATTGTCCGCTTAGAAGCAGGACACCCAATCTTCTTGGGATCATACAGAACAAACAGAGAGTCCGACTTTCTGTGATAAGAAGTTCTCTTCACATAAATTTTCAGAGCCCTTACGACATCCAAGGACTTTGATGTAATAGAGGAGTCAGTAGCCACTGGCACCACAATAGGTTGGTTGAGATGAAATGCCGACCCAACCTTTGGAAGAAACTGCTGGCGTGTCCGGAGCTCAGCTATATCTTCGTGGAAGATCAAGTAAGGGCTTTTACAGGATAAATCCCCCAGCTTGGACACCCGCCTAGCAGAAGCTAAGGCCAACAAAGTGACCGCCTTCCATGTGAGAAATTGACTTCTACCTCCTGTAGAGGCTCAAACCAATCCAACTGGAGGAACTGCAACACCACGTTAAGGTCCCAGGGCGCCAAAGGCGGTACAAAGGGAGGTTGGATATGCAGAACACCCTTCAAAAATGTCTGAACCTCAGGAAGGGCAGCCAATTGTTTCTGAAAGAAAATGAATAGGGCCGAAATCTGGACCTTCACAGACCCCAATCGCAGGCCCATATCCACTCCTGCTTGCAGGAAGAGAAGGAAATGTCCCAGTTGAAACTCCACCGCAGGAAAGCTCTTGGACTCACACCAAGAGACATAGTTCTTCCAAATACAATGGTAATGTTTAGACATTACCCCTTTCCTAGCCTGTATGAGGGTAGGAATAACCGTCTTCCGAATGCCCTTCCGAGCCTGAACCAGGCGCTCAACTTCCATGCCGTCAAACGTAGCCGTTGTAAGTCTTGATAGGTGAACGGCCCTTGCTGTAGCAGGTCCTCCCGAAGAGGAAGAGGCCTTGGATCTTCTTGCAGTAGATTCAGAAGGTCCGCGTACCAAGCCCTTCTTGGCCAGTCCGGGGCAATGAGGATCGCTTGAACCCTTGTTCTTCTTACGAGCTTTAGGATTCTTGGGATGAGTGAGAGTGGAGGAAACATGTACACTGACTGGAACACCCACGGAGACACCAAGGCGTCCATTGCCACTGCCTGTGGGTCCCTCGACCTGGAACAATAATGCTGAAGCTTCTTGTTGAGATGAGGCCATCATGTCCATTTGGGGTAAGCCCCAAAGATGTTATGGCCTTGAACACCTCCGGATGGAGTCCCCACTCTCCTGGATGGAGATCGCGTCTGCTGAGGAAGTCTGCTTCCCAGTTGTCTACTACCGGAATTAAGATGGCTGACAGCGCTAACGCATGCTTTTCTGTCCAGAGGAGTATTCTTGACACCTCTGACATCGCCGCTCTGCTCTTCATTCCGCCCTGTCGGTTTATTTAAGCCACTGTTGTTACGACGTTGACCGACTGCACTTGAATTGCCCGATTTCTTAGAAGAATTGAAGAAGACCGTTGTATACGGCTCTTAGTTCCAGAATGTTGATGGGCAGGCCGGCTTCCAGGCTTAACCACCTTCCCTGGAAGGTTACTCCTTGAGTGACTGCACCCCAGCCCCTGAGGCTCGCATCTGTTGTTAGCAGGACCCAGTCCTGAATCCAGAACTGGCGGCCTTCCAGGAGGTGAGGCAGTTGAAGCCACCAGGGGAGAGAAATCCTTGCCTTTGGTGAGAGACGAATTCGCTGGTGCATGTACAGGTGAGATCCTGACCACTTGTCCAGGAGATCCAGTTGGAAGGGCTGAGCATGGAACCTCCCGTACTGGAGAGCCTCGTAAGAGGCCACCATCTTTCCCAACAGGCAGATGCATTGATGAACTGACACCTGGGGTGGCTTCAGGACATCCCGGACCATAGCTTATATCACCAATGCCTTTTCCTGCGGAAGAAACACCCGCTGCACTTCTGTATCCAGGATCATTCCTAGAAAAGACAACCTCTGGGTTGGTTCCAAATGCGACTTTGGAAGGTTCAGAATCCAACATTGACTCTAGAGCAGTCGTGTTGTGAGAACAATGGACTGCAGTAGCTTCTCCCTGGACGCTGCCTTTATCAGGAGATCGTCCAAATAAGGAATGATGTTCACACCCTGTTTGCGGAGTAGTATCATCATTTCCGCCATCACTTTGGTAAATACCCTCGGTGCTGTGGAGAGTTCGAATGGCAGGGCCTGGAACTGATAATGACAGTCCAGCAATGCAAAATGGAGATAAGCCTGATGCGGCAGCGAGATCGGAATGTGAAGGTACGCATCCTTGATATCCAGTGATACTAAGAATTCCCCTTCTTCCAGATCTGATATCACCGCCCTGAGAGACTCCATCTTGAACTTGAACTCCTTTAGAAAGGGGTTCAATGATTTTAGGTTCAGAATGGGCCTGACCGAACCATCCGGTTTCGGTACCACGAAAAGGTTTGAATAGTAACCTTTGGTCAGCATGTGAGGTGGCACTGGCACAATGACCTGTGCCTCCACCACCTTCTGGACAGCGTCCTGAAGAACTGTGCTGTCTTCCAACTTAGTTGGTAAGCCTGACTTGAAAAAGTGATGAGCAGGGAGACTTTGAAATTCCAGTCTGTATCCCTGAGACACAATATCTAGTACCCAGGGATCCAGGCCGGACGACATCCAGACATGACTGAATTGTCCGAGTCTCGCTCCCACTGGCTCACCACCGGGGCTGGCAGTCCACCGTCATGTGGAGGACTTAGGGGTACCTGACGCAGGCTTTTGTTCCTGGGAACCTGCAGCGGCAGGTTTCTTGGACTTAACTCGACCTCCCCTAAAGAAGGTATTGGAAGTCCTGGCCTTTCTAGGCTTGTTAGGCCGAAAGGACTGCTGCGCAGCTGAGGAGAATGATTTCTTCGGAGCAGGTGCTGCTGAGGGAAGAAACGGAGACTTACCCGCTGTGGCGGTAGAAATCCACGCATCTAGAGCTTCCCCAAAGAGTGCCTGACCTGTATAGGGCAGCGACTCCACACTTCTTCTGGATTCCGCGTCGGCCGACCACTGGCGCAGCCAAAGTCCCCGACGTGCTGAAAAAACATGGAAGAAATTCCCGCAGCCATAGAACCCAGGTCTTTCATGGAGTCAACCATAAAACCCGCAGAATCATGTATGTTGCGTAAAAATAATGCAACGTCATCTCTATCCATTGTATCCAAATCCTCAAGCAAGGTAGCCGACCACTTCATTATTGCTTTTGCTATCCATGCATTAGCAAAAGTGGGACGTAATATGGCCCCAGAAGGAGTGTACATTGATTTAAGCGTGTTATCAATCTTTCTATCTGCTGGCTCCTTTAAGGCGGTAGAACCTGGAACAGGCAAAACCACCTTTTTTGAGAGTCTGGACACAGATGCGTCAACGATTGGAGGGTTTTCCCATTTTTTCCTGTCCTCGTCAGGGAAAGGAAAAGCTACCAGAACCCTTTTTGGGATCTGACATTTCTTTTCAGAGTTTACCCATGCTTTTTCAAAAATAGCGTTCAATTCCTTTGACGCAGGGAAGGTCAGCGAGGCTTTTTTATCAAGAGATGCAGACCCCCGTAACACATCCCCATCACCATCTGTAGTGTCAGTATCGGTATCTGTGTCGTCTTGTGTTACCTGCACCAGCGCACGTTTGTGGAGGTATATAGCAGGGTGTCCTGAGGTACCAGACAAGGGCCATACAGCCATAGAGGTCTGCAATACCTGGGTTGCAGATTCATTACTAGCAACCCTGTCAGAAATCTGAGAAATCCAAGTTTTGATACAGGAAAACAACTATGGTTCCCTTGCTGGAATCTATGCTAAACCAGTGCTAACCTGATTACATGGAATGGGATTATCCTGGGAGGATAAATTCTCCGCAGCATATGACACAGTGTCCCTGGCCATAGCTAAATGGAGACCACCAAACACTCCGCACACAGGTGGGGGCAGAGTTTCCCCCCCAAGAATGGCAAGAGAGAGACAGAGATTGGAGCCAACCCACACAGCACTTTGTTTGCAAGGAGAAACCACTTAACAGCGCTGACTTGTGCTCCTTAATAGGACACACAGTCAAATAACAGCCTCCCCTCCCTTCTACAACCCCTTGGTACCGTATACAGTAAGCTGGAGTTGCTGTGGAGAGACCTGTATCTTCCTTTCAGCTTGTATGCAGGAAAATGGCGCTGGAAAGCTGCTGGGTCTGCTCTGAGGAGAAGCTCTGTCCCCTTAATGGCGCTGTCTTCCCTCTCTTCAGGTCATTATACTGGCCTGAGGAAAGTTGCTGGCTGAGAACCCTGGACCCCGACAGGCTTGCTGACCAGTGTTGGGGGTAAGCGCTGGCCCAGGGCGCCCCTCACAGCACCGCACTTTGTGCCTCTGGTACTGTCCAGGAGCGCAGTTAATACCGCGCTCCTTCCCCGTTGCCGCCATCTTCACACCGGCCCCCCGCTTGCTAGGGGGTCGGTGACTAACTCACTACTCAGTTCAGCTCTGTAAGGGGTCGGCGTCATGCTGCTGGGGCGAGCGGTTCCCCTGTGGCGGAGACCGATCAGACCCCTAAGGAGCTCAGTGTCCAGTCAGCAGAGTCAGTGGCTCAGACCCCGCAGGGCGGACACTGCTCCCCCCTTAGTCTCACGCTGCAGGCAGGCTGTTGCCAACAGCCTCCTGTAAAAAAACAAACTCTATTTAAAACTTTTCCAGGAAAGCTCAGGAGAGCTCCCTTAGCTGTGACCGGCTCCTCCGGGCACATTTTCGAAACTGAGTCTGGTAGGAGGGGCATAGAGGGAGGAGCCAGCCCACACTCTAAAACACTTAAAGTGCCAATGGCTCCTGGTGGACCCGTCTATACCCCATTGTACTAATGTGAACCCCAGCATCCTCTAGGACGTAAGAGAAATATGGATTTTGAGACCAAGTGGTACATTTGATGATATATACATACTAACGAATTTGTTTGGTGTTTTGTCCCTTTTTCCCCTACTCTTTGAGGATCATTATACTACACTGACCAGTGCAGCATTAAAGTCGTTACTAATTTTTCATATGGACCAGGAAAAAGACAACCTAGGGGGTGAATGTCCATCCTATTAGAACCTGCGTATGGATTTTAAGAATGGGCCTTTACATATGAGACACTTCTACAAAGATTCCCTCTGATGAGTGATATGTTTTTAATTGAGATTGTTATATACCTCTATATCATTTACTGTTTATGGAACTTTTTTATGCATTTTTTGATCTAATTACTTATTGTAATGGTCCCGTTATATTAATTAGATATGGGATCATTGGGATCAGTGTTATTATGAGATAACTACTATGGATCTAGTATTTTAATGAGGTTATGAAACGTCCGTTTACTATGATATGGCAGTAGGGAGTATGATATTATAAATTTGGTGGGTTTTAAATACGTGATTTTATTGCATATTTTATTGATGCTCTGTTCGAGTCTTAATGAGTTAATTTATGTCAAGCTTAGTATTCTGTCGTAACCGAAGAAAGAATGTCATTATCTCTCTTTTTTTTTTATGGAGTATCATCTATTGTGTGTAACAATCCTATAGTATGGATTGTAGGGGATGCCAACCTATCTAAATCAGCAAGGGTGTAATTATGGGCACTTTGAGTTCATTACATTGTTACGGACCTTTCTGTTAAATGATTGGCTAAAATCCGTCATGTGATTATGGTTCCTCTGCGGACGTGTCTGCGCTTTAATGGGATATTGTTATCCCTTTATTTTTACTCTATTTTAACCACCTATGGGGGTAATTCCAAGTTGATCGCAGCAGGAAATTTTTTAGCAGTTGGGCAAAACCATGTGCACTGCAGGGGAGCAAGATTTAACATGTGCAGAGAGAGTTAGATTTGGGTGTGGTGTGTTCAATCTGCAGTCTAAATTGCAGTGTAAAAATAAAGCAACCAGTATTTACCCTGCACAGAAACAAAATAACCCACCCAAATCTAACTCTCTCTGCACATGTTATATCTGCCTCCCCTGCAGTGCACATGGGCCCTCATTCCGAGTCGTTCGCTCGGTATATTTCATCGCATCGCAGTAAAATTCCGCTTAGTACGCATGCGCAATATTCGCACTGCGACTGCGCCAAGTAATTTAACAATGAAGATAGTATTTTTACTCACGGCTTTTTCTTCGCTCCGGCGATCGTAATGTGATTGACAGGAAATGGGTGTTACTGGGCGGAAACACGGCGTTTCAGGGGCGTGTGGCTGAAAACACTACCGTTTCCGGGAAAAACGCAGGAGTGGCCGGAGAAACGGTGGGAGTGCCTGGGCGAACGCTGGGTGTGTTTGTGACGTCAACCAGGAACGACAAGCACTGAAATGATCGCACAGGCAGAGTAAGTCTGGAGCTACTCTGAAACTGCTAAGTAGTTAGTAATCGCATTATTGCGAATACATCGGTCGCAATTTTAAGAAGCTAAGATTCACTCCCAGTAGGCGGCGGCTTAGCGTGTGTAACTCTGCTAAAATCGCCTTGCGAGCGATCAACTCGGAATGAGGGCCATGGTTTTGCCCAACTGCTAAAAGATTTCCTGCTGCGATCAACTTGGAATTACCCCCTATGTCTAGACATTAGGGTATCTATAGTAATGTTTTGATATCATATTATTACTTATATTAAACCAATACGCTATAGAGTGATTATTGAATATACGTATTGGTCACGTGAACGGAACTTTCTTCAACTACACCCCTAAAATGTTATATTGTTTTAAATTGGGCAAAACCATGTACACTGCAGGGGAGGCAGATATAACATGTGCAGAGAGAGTTAGAATTACCCCCTATAATCTGTACAAAGAATGTCCCTGTGCTTTGATTCTGTAATGGTTCTTTGCTGGGTACACGATAATTTTTGGTAATCGGTTTGACTAGTTGTTTACAGACTTTTTTACCAGATGTAATGGAGAGGAGGAGCAACAACTGACCGTAATTAGTCAGGTGCTTGTAATCAGGTTAGGAATAAAATAGGGATATTTGTTTACTTACCATAAAATCTCTTTCTCTGATTCCATCTGGGGGATGCTGTGCCGTTACATGTGGGTTAGAGTGTGTGGGTAATGGAGTTTGGCACAGAACCTATAGAAAACTACCTCCTCCCCCCTCTAACCCCTCCCATCTCCAGCCTGACTAGCCAGTAGCTCAGTTAACGTTTAGCCAAGCCAAAAGAGACAGAACAGAATATAACCACTAAACCAGACAAATATACGGAAGGGATCGCAGCGTCCCCCAGATGAAATCAGAGAAAGACATTTTACGGTAAACAAAAATCCCTATTTCTCTTTCATCCATCTGGGGGACGCTGCGCTGTTACTTGTGGGATTTCCCAAAGCAAGCTAATGAGAGGAGGAAGACTTAGACGGCATAGCCGTCTGCAAAATTTGACGCCCAACAGAGGCAGTCTCCAAACCAAACGTATGAAAACGGTAGAACTTTGCGAAGGTATGCACGGATGACCAGGTCGCCGCTCTACACAGCTGCTCGACAGAAACACCCCCGCAAACAGCCCAAGAGGCTCCAACAGCCCTAGTTGAACGAGCCCGTATTGGATCAGGCACAACAACGTTAGAAGAAACGTATGCCTGTCGAATGGCCGAAGTCACCCGACGAGCCACTGAGTTTTTAGAAGCTGGCCAACCTCGTTTGGGTGCGTCAACTAGCGCCAACAGTGTATCCGTACAATGGATAGATTCAGTACGAGACAAGTAAATGCGTAAGGCCCTATCAACATCCAATAAGGCCAAATGACTTTCCTCCTCGCAGGAAGCAGGAGTAAACGCTGGAAGTACAATGTCCTGATTAAGGTGGAAAGCCGACATGACCTTCAGAAGGAAAGAAGGTTTTGTACGCAGAACCACGCGGTCATCATGAAAGACCAACAAAGGTGGTCTGCATAACAGAGCCGTCAACTCCAATACCCGTCTGGCTGAGGCAATGGCCAAAAGGAAAACAATCTTGAGTGTTAGGAATCGTAATTCCACAGATTCCAAAGGTTCAAACTGAGATTTTTGAAGAGCCATAAGGACTAAATTTAAGTCCCAGGGAGGAACCGGGGGAACAAAAGGTAGTTGAATTCAAAGAACTCCCTGAAGAAAAGTCTGTACCTCTGGAATGAGAGCCAATTTTCTTTGGAAAAGCACTGATAAGGCAGAAACCTGGCCTTTAAGAGAGGAAAGTCGTAAACCTTTAGTGAGGCCATCCTGAAGAAACGACAATAAACGAGGCACCCTAAATAGGTCTGGTTTCGGGGCGTGGTTTGGCTACTGAGGAGAGAGGACATGGATCTTGTGGGCTCTCTCCTATCTGGCATTTTCCCCCACCTTCCACCCACACGGGACGCCTGATACTCTCCTGCAATACCCCTAAAACTTGCTGGCTCCCTCAGAAAAGGTTCGGCGTGCGCCGCGGAATCGGGGAGCAGGCACTGGAGCTCCCGCGGATTGCGGCCTGCTGTGGATACAAGACCGTGGCCTCGATTTTCACTCCTGCCTGGCTGGATCTCCCCGCTGCGGCGGACCGGAGCCGTGAATTCCCGCCTCGCCCACAGCTGATCCAGCTGCCACAGACTATCCTGAGTGGGGGCCTACAAGCTGCACGCGCGGTGAGTCTGCTCTGTGGCTGCCGTAGCCTGCAGCTCCGACGGTGCTGTGGCGCCCGGCGGCTATTTTCTAAGCATATAGACGGCCTTATATAGTCTCCCTGCAGCCATGCTCCTGCTCTCACTGGCAGCAATACTACTGTATGGCATCTAGCAGTCGGCAGCCTGCAAACAAGGTGCCTTTTAAATACTTTTTGACTCCCTCTACACCTAACAGACTGCTTCACCTAGCTTTTTTTATCTTAGCCACTAAATAGCTATCTGCTCCTCATTCTATCACACATTGATAGGAGAAGAGCCCCATCTTGTGGCAGCCTGTATTATGACACCGCATTGAGACTATTGGATTGGAGTATTTTGTATTATGTAAGAGCTCTATATTTGATGGTCCTCATGCCACAAATGCACTGATGGCGATGACCTGAGCCACGTGGGGGCCAGTTTGCAACGACGACTATCTTCATCATATGACACTCTGATTCAATGTGCATCATATAATCCTAATCTAGACCGATCATACGGAGTTATCTTTGCCGGCCCTATGGTGAGAAATAAAAAATCTAAAACTAAGCCGGAGGGAACCCTGAAACATCCCGGGAGATCAACTTCTGACCTTCACCAGTTTCTTCAATCCTCAACTACTCCTGACTCCGCTCTTCGCTGTTCTACACCTAACACCGTATCTCCATCCATTTCTCCAGGAAACATGTCTAAAACTGAAGGCACTCCCTCCACACTGGACTCTTTCCCCAATAAGGAGATCAGTGAGATACTTTTACATATCAAGTCGCTACCTACAAAGCAAGACTTCCAATCTCTGGAGAACCGTCTGCTCACAACCATTAGGCAAGAAGTTGCCACTATCCAAACTGATATGGCCCAATTGGCCACCCGCACCGACTCTCTAGAGGAACATGAGTCTGGAACGATTGGTGCTCTCTCTCGCTTCAAAGACATCATCTCCCATCAAATGTCAGAAATAAACACTCTCAAGTCCCGCCTTGAGGACTTTGATAATCGCGGGAGGCGGAACAATATTAGGGTCAGAGGTCTTCCTGAAGATATCCAACCATCCAGCCTGGTCAATGTTCCTCACAAAGATCTTCGGCGAGCTGCTAGGTTTGAATCCTGACTCTGATATTCTCTTTGATAGAGCTCACCGAGCCCTGCGACCCAGGGGCCTTCCTACTGAAAACCCCCAAGATGTGATATGTAGACTCCACTACTATACGCAAAAGGAAGACATCTTGCGGAAAACACGCCAGCTCGATGGTGTTGTCTTCAATGGGGCCAAGATTCAAATATTTCCCGATCTGGCATGGTCTACCCCCCAGCAATGCCGGGCATTGAAACCACTCACTGATATCCTGCGCAAATCAGATTTGAAATAACGCTGGGGATACCCTTTCTCCCTACAGCTCACACACAATGGCAGAAATTTTACTCTCCAAAAACCGTCCGATTTGCCCACCTTCCTCTCCTCGATCGGTCTCCAACCAGTTGAGCTCCCTGGCTGGGAATCATTCCATGATCAATTAGAGCTCCCACTACTCCCCTCCAAGGATGACCTTTGGCAACAACCTTCCACTTCGAGGAGAAGACGCAAATCCCCATTACAGTCCCAATCTGTGGACGTACCCTGAACTTTCATCATATGACTGATCGTTGCTAAAATATTACGTGTCTTCATTCTATAGCATAGCCCAACATATGCTCCTTTGTATAATACACCTTCATTAATGGTTTGCTAGCGATGTCTATGATATATATACATATTCTTTTTCTTTTTTACTGTTGAGAGCGACGCCTAATAGAGACTTAGCTTCTCATGCTGCTTATATGCGTTTTTGGTTTAATACAATTGCCGTTGTTTGTATCCGGAGTATCCCTCACATCTGATACCCTGTTTTGTAACTGTTCATTCTTAACGTTATCCCAGTTTACGGATTTTGTCGTCGGGGTCTCTGGCCCCCTCCTACCCCCTATACGCTGCATTTACAACTTTATTGGACCAGGAATTGGTTGGAAACCACTCTTGGCCCAATTGCAGTCTATCTTCCAGTATTGTTTATCCTTAGTTTTCGACTTTTTGACCTGTATTTCCACTGTATTATGTCTATATTGCTGTTTCTTACTCTTTTCCTTCTTTTTCTCTTTCCCACCCTGAGAACCGGTGAGCCAAACTTTTTTTTTGTATGTCCTCATCTACGACTATAGCCATGGCAGGACACGATACTTTAAAGATTGTGACTTTTAATGTTAAGGGATTAAATATACCTGAGAAGAGGTCGAAAATACTCAAATGTCTCAGAGAGGACAAGGTGGACATTGCCCTTATACAAGAGACACACTTTAGATCTGGGAATGCCCCCTCACTCAAATGCCATTACTATCCACATATTTTTCTGTCAAACAACCCCTCCGGGAAAACCTTGGGAGTGGCGATTTTAATAGCCAAACATCTCCCTATTACGAATGTTTTTTCACATAACCTAGTGAAGGGGAGGGGTTTGCTGGTCACATGCACAATTTATAACCAACTCTACTCCTTCCCAAATATGTATGTTTCCAATACAGGACAACCGTCATTTGTTTCCTCCATACTTGAGTCCGCTGAGCCTCTTCTCAAAGGGATAGTGGTGATAGGGGGTGATCTAAATTGGCATCTAGACCCGACAAAAGACTCCTCCAAAAACTCCTCATATAGATCTGGGAAGGACTATAGAATGTTGAGACGTACTCTTCTAGATCACCAGCTCATGGATGTATGGAGACTTTCTCATCCAACAGACCTAGATTACATTTCTCCAATGCACACCAATCCTACTCTAGGATAGATTATCTGTTCCTGAATCACCATTACCTACATCTCCTATCGGATGTTTCTATAGGACCAATAACTTGGTCCGACCATGCTCCCATCTTTTTGCAGCTTTCCCTCCCTCAATCTCCGAAAACACAATGGACGTGACGCTTTAACGACACGCTCTTACAAGACCCCTATTGTAAAACTCAATTAGAATCGGCCATAGACAACTACATCGAAATTAACTATCTAGGGGATATCTCTAAATTATCAGTATGGGAAGCACACAAATGTGTACTACGGGGTACCTGTATACAACTAGGCTCGTTTTTGAAAAAACAAAACACATAAAAGAAAGCAGACCTTCTTGCCAAAATTAAATCATTGGAAACTTCCCACAAATTGTCTAGATCTCCCGCTTATTGTGTTGTACTTGAAGAAGCTCACGCTTTTCTTAATGCTCTCCTCCTGTCACACGCCAGGGGCAGTGGCCGCCTCGCTTACCCCTGCGTGCCCGCTGGTCCTCCTGGCGGTCCCCGCCTCCGGTGGTCGTCGGGTCCCGGCGTCTGGCTGGCGCTGCTCTCGGCAGTTCCCTGGAGTGTGGGCGCCGCCATTGCACCCGGCGTCACGTGGGCGGGGGAGCGGGTGACGTCATCAATCCAGTCCGCCAATCCAGATAGGGCGGGGAATTCAAAACCAGAGGCCGGGCAGAGCCCCGGTGCCTGAGTATCGTCTCTTCTTAGTAGTATACTTCAGTGCTCCTTTGTGCAGTGTGGCTCTCTGCTGTTTCACAGTCTCCAGTGTTTCCAGCATTCAGCGTGTCCCTCTGTTTCAGTGTCTCCAGTGTTTCCAGCATTCACCGTGTCCCTCTGTTTCACAGTCTCCAGTGTTTCCAGCATTCAGCGTGTCCCTCTGTTTCAGTGTCTCCAGTGTTTCCAGCATTCACCGTGTCCCTCTGTTTCACAGTCTCCAGTGTTTCCAGCATTCAGCGTGTCCCTCTGTTTCACAGTCTCCAGTGTTTCCAGCATTCAGCGTGTTCTTCTGCCTCACAGTCTCCACTGCTTCCAGCATTCAGCGTGTCTTCCTCCCCTACAAGTCTACAGCACTTCCGACATCCAGTGTGTCTCCCCGCTGTACCAACTCCAGTGCATTCAGTGTGCTTCAGCATCGCTCACAAGTTTCTCACCACTCAGTGTGCTTCAGCATCTCTCACAAGTTTCTCACCACTCAGTGTGCTTCAGCATCGCTCACAAGTTTCTCACCACTCAGTGTGCTTCAGCATCGCTCGCAAGTTCTCACCACTACGAGTGCTTCAGCATTTGCCCGCAAGTCTTCCATCATTCAGTGCGTTCCAGCATTGCTCTCAATTCCCCTTCAATAGGGGATTCTTCAGCATCGTTCTCGAACTCCAGTTGCCGTTTTGATCCTGCATGAGGAAGACCTATATCCGGCCGTCCCTACTCCGGCCCAGCTGCGGTTCCTCTTCCCGACCATCGGAAGAACCCCCGAGTTCTCAACTCTCTCAACCCAGGTCAGTGACACCTACGCGATCAGCTCAATCTCTCATATAGCAAATGCCGGAGTCGTCATTATCAGTGGGGTAACAAGCCCGGGAGGCTTCTGGCAAGGGCTCTCCGCGAACAAAGGGCTACTACCTTTATTCACACTATCAAAGACATGCTTGGTCAAACCCATAACGGTACACCCGCAATAGCCGAATCGTTTAAGTCATTCTATTCCAAAATATACAACCTCTCCAGTGCTACTGGTAAACTGACTTTGCAATCTCCTAGAAAGGCGGTTACAAACTATCTAAAGCTAATAGACTACCCCACCCTGACACGAGATGAGACTGAACTTCTCAACGATCCCTTTCTTGTCGAAGAAGTGGTTAAAGCCATTGAGTCCTCTCCATTGGGTAAGAGCCCAGGCCCTGATGGATTTACCATAGCTTACTATAAATCTTTCAAAAACAGGCTTGCCCCTCTACTTACGCGGGCATTCAACTTAATCTCCGACACAGTTCATTTCTCGGCGCAGTCGCTTGAAGCTCACATCACTGTTCTCCTAAAGATGGTAAAGACCCAAGTTTATGCCCCAGCTACAGACCCATTTCATTATTAAATGTTGACTTGAAATTGTTTGCCAAGTTAATCTCAACCCGCCTAAAATTGCTTCTTCCCAGATTGATTCATGGAGACCAGGTTGGCTTCGTCCCGAGTCGTGAAGCCAAAGACAACACTACTAAAGTGATTAATATGATACATCACGCTCTACTATCCCCGTCGCCCTCAATTTTGGTTTCTACAGATGCTGAGAAAGCTTTCGACAGGGTTGATTGGGGATCTATGACCGGTGTCTTACGACACCTGGGACTTGGTCATACCTGTCTCCATAGAATCCTGGTTCTATATGATTCCCCCACTGCGAGGGTTAAAGTTAACGGTTTACTCTTGAGCTCATTCCAAATATCCAACGGTACCAGGCAGGGATGCCCTCTATCCCCCTTAATATTTGTATTGTGCATGGAGGCTCTGGCTAGAGCGATACAATTGAATCCAAATATTTCGGGTTTAAAGTTGGGTGGTCAGGAATATAAACTTGCTTTGTTTGCGGACGATCTATTAGCCCTGATTTCAAATCCTGTTGTCTCCCTCCCAAACTTGATCGCAGAATTTCATAAATTTGGAGATCTTTCAAATTTTAAAATTAACTTTTCTAAATCAGTCGCCATGAATCTCAATACCCCAGGGACTGTAGTTGACAACTTGAAACATTCTTTCTCCTTTTCTTGGCACGACACCAAATTGAAATATCTAGGTGTACATATCTCTCGGGATCTTTCCCAATTATTTTCTTTAAACTACACCCCACTTTTAAATTCTATACGAGCAGGCTTTCAAAAATGGCGTTCCCTTCATCTGTCTTGGTTTGGTAGGATAAATGTAATTAAAATGAATTCCCTTCCTAAAATTTTATATCTCCTACAAACACTCCCTATCTATATTCCTGCCACATGGCTTCACGCAATTCAAAGTCTTATATGCAAATTTGTTTGGGGACGATCTCACACCAGATTCAAACATGATGTCCTCTTCAGGCGGAAACACATGGGTGGCATGCAGCTTCCTCATATCCCCGGCTACTACCAGGCCGTTCTTTTAAGCAGAATCTTGAACTGGACCCGTGTGAAAGACACGAAACTCTGGGTCTCCCTAGAGGAAAAAAGCTTCGATCACTATATTGAGATTGCCCCATGGCTACCTTGCCTACCAAAAATAAATCACCCTACTATTACCCCCACACTTAACATGTAGAAGAAACTACGCTTACTCCCACACATTTCCTCTAAAATATCACCTTTGACTTCCTTCCTTTATAGCCCTGACTTCCCCCCTGGTCTTCACACTGTCTCTTTCAAATTGTGGGCAGAGGCGGGGAGTTTTAGGGTTGGTCAATTGTTAGGCCCACGAGGGTTACACTCATTCTCCGACATTCAAGCACTATGGCCTATACCACATTCTGAAAATTCTTGCAAGTGCGGCATTTCCTCTCTTCAATTGACAAAAAAGCTAAATTACCAAGAAATCTCACAACCTTTGAACGATTGTGTGTCAACCCCCAACACCCTACGCGTACTATTTCACAACTCTATGTCACTCTTCTAGAAAATCTTTTTCCTAGTCCACCCTCGTTTGTGGGGGCATGGGAAAAGGAATTACAGGGATTGGTTTCTGATCTAGATTGGGGGAAAATATTTCGCAATGCCCACGCAAGTTCTCTATGCTTGGCGACACTAGAGACCCTTTATAAGATCATATACCGTTGGTACAGGATTCAGGTAACATTACACAAAATGTACCCTGATATGTCCAAGTTTTGCTGGAGATGTGGATCTGGTATGGGCAGCTTTCTCCACATTTGGTGGGAATGCCCCACTCTCTCTACCTTCTGGTCTGATCTATTTAAATGTACTGACGCTATATTGATGGGCGCAGCACCTAAAGACCCTGGCTTCTGGTTGCTAAACATCACCACAGCAAACACTACAACATATAAGCACTCGGTACTTACTTACTTTTACCTTCGTAGAATAGAGGATTCTCCAATTAACATAGGGGGTGATTCCGAGTTGTTCGCTCGCTAGCTGCTTTTAGCAGCATTGCACACGCTAAGCCACCGCCCTCTGGGAGTGTATCTTAGCTTAGCAGAATTGCGAACGAAAGATTAGCAGAATTGCGAATAGAAATTTCTTAGCAGTTTCTGAGTAGCTCCAGACTTACTCCGCCTTTGCGACCAGCTCAGTCCTTTTCGTTCCTGGTTTGACGTCACAAACACACCCAGCGTTTGCCCAACCACTCCCCCGTTTCTCCAGCCACTCCTGCGTTTTGCAACTCGAACGCCTGTGTTTTTCCGCACACTCCCATAAAACGGCCAGTTTCCGCCCAGAAACACCCACTTCCTGTCAATCACACTACGATCAGCACAGCGATGAAAAAGCTTCGTTATGTTGTGAGTAAAATACCTAACTTTTGTGTAAAATAACTAAGCGCATGCGCTCTGCGAACTTTGCGCATGCGCAGTTGCGACTAATCGCAGTATAGCGAAAATCGGTAACGAGCGAACAACTCGGAATGACCCCCATAGAAAACATTTTACCAGCTGCTAAATCTGATTGTTCATTATACTCTTATTAATTTTGTCTCACTGGTTCTCGGGTTTCTCTACTTTCTATTTCCCCTCTATCTCTTTACTGTCCTTATCTGTTTCTCTTTCTTATTCTGCGGATTTCCTTCTAGATTTTTCCTTTCTCTCTTTCTTTCATTCTTTTTGGTTTTGTTACTCACTATTCAAAAAATTATACACAAATTCGGTTTTGTACAGAACACTGATTGCTTTATTATACTTGACAAATTTCTTGTGAACCGAGTTTAATAAAAACAGTTTATACAAAAAATAAATAGGTCTGGTGTCAATCTGCATTTTTCACACCAAGCAATGTAAATGCGCCACACCCTGTGATAAATTCCCGAAGTTACCGGCTTCCTGGCCTGAATCATAATCTGTACGGCTGGCTGAGATAATCCTTTAGCCCTTAAAATGCTGGATTCAAGAATCATGCCTTCAAAGCAAGCCGATTTAAATCTGGGTGGTGACATGGTCCTTGAAGGAGAAGGTCTGGTCGTAGAGGGAGACGGTAAGGTTCCCCGATGACCATGCTGCGCAGAAGAGTGTTCCACTGACGACGCGGCCAATACGGAACTATCAAAATGACCGGCAGACCTTCTCATCGGATGCGTTGAAGTAAACGAGGAATCAACTGGATTGGTGGAAACACATATCCCAGTTGAAACTGCCATGAAGCTGTCATGGCATCGACCAGAGTTACTTGAGGGTCCTGAGTGTGTGACCCGTAAAGAGGAAGCTTTTTGTTGATGTGAGACGCCATGAGATCTATGTCGGGTGTTCCCCACCTGGAGACTAGAGTGAGAAACACCTCCTGGCAAAGCTCCCACTCCCCCGGGTGAACCGTGTGACGGCTTAAGAAATCTGCTTCCCAGTTGTCGACTCCCGGAATGTGAATCGCGGAAATGGCTGGAACCCACTTCTCCGCCCATCTGAGAATGTGAGCGACCTCTTTCATGGCGGTCCAAGTTTGAGTTCCTCGTTGTCTGATTATGTAAGCCACCGCCGTAGCGTTGTCAAACTGAACAAGAACTGGATGACCCTGGACCATGGATTGTATTTGAATGAGCGCATATCGGATCGCTCGCAGTTCCAAAATGTTGATCTGCAACAATGACTCCTGACTGTTCCAGAGTCCCTGAAAGTGATGAGTTTGAAACATTGCACCCCAACCCGTGAGCCTGGCATCCGTGGTGACCATAATCCAAGACCAAATCACGAACGGAGCTCCCTTGTTTAGACTGTGGCTGTGAAGACACCAGTGGAGCGATTGACAGGTCTGTATTGACAATCAGAACAACTGTAAGTTGAGGTGTGGTCCCATCCGGGACCAACAGCAAAGAATTTGAGCTTGAAGGGGTCGAGCATGAAATCTTGCGTATGGAACTACCTCGAAGGTTGCAACCATCTTGCCTAACACCTGCATGCATCCGAGAACTGAAACCTTCGGTAATTGTAACATTGTTCGAATTATGGACTGTAAATCCTGGATCTTGACCTGAGGAAGAAACACTCTCTGATTCCTGGTGTCGAATAAGAGTCCCAGAAATATCATGTTCTGGGAAGGAAGTAGTGACGATTTTGGGAAATTTACTATCCGAATGATTGCAGGGTGTTTATCGTGAGTTGCAAGTGTTGGCGAAGAATAGACTCCAATGGAGCCTTGATTAGGAGATCGTCCAAGTAAGCAGTAATGTTGACTCCCTGACACCTTAGAGCTGCCACGATATGGCCCATGATCTTTGTAAATACCCGAGGGGCTGTGGAGAGCCCGAATGGAAGAGCCTGAAACTGAAAATGCCAAGGGCCGACTGCAAATCTTAAAAGATATTGGTGACCTGTCCAAATGGGAACATGTAGGTATGCATCCTTTATGTCTATGGAAGCCAAATATTCCTCCGGCTCCATGGCCGTGATGATTGAATGGATGGATTCCATTTTGAATTTCTGGACAGAGAGATACGGATTTAGGCATTTGAGATTTAAAATGGGACGAAACGAACCATCCGGTTTGTTTACGAGAAAAAGACTCAAGTAAAATCCCAGGCCTCACTGTTGGTCGGGAACTGGACGAATTACACCACTATGCAAAAGGGTGGCCGTTACTTGAAGAAGAGCTCGACCTCTGGAGGGATCGCACGGGAGAGGGGTGGCAAAAAAAACTGATGTGGGACCGGTTCCTCAAGATCCAAGACATATTCTCTGGATATGACCCCCGTCACCCACCGATCGGCCTTTGACATGAGCCACACATCCTTGAAATGTAGTAACCGAGCCCCGACCACCATTGATCCCTCCAAAGACCTCGAGGCGTCATGCAGTAGGTTTGTCGGCAGGCATAATGGCCAGTCTACGAGTTGTCTGTGTTCCTCTGCCTCTGAATGCCCCTCTTCGTGGAAATCTGGAAAAAGCCCGAAAGGACTGAAAACTTCCTCTGCCGTGAGTACGAAAGGACCGAAACTTCACAGATTTTGGCTTTTGAGGGGCAACCGGAAGAAAAGGACTCTTGCCACCAGTAGTATCCGAAAAAATATTTTTTAGTTCCGATCCAAAAAGAAACTCCCCTTCAAAAGGGCACAGCTGTTAGGGTCTGTTCTAAATCAGAGTCAGCATTCCAGACCCAAAGCCAAAGAGACCGTCTTGCCGTTACGGCCATGGCAGAGACACACAACTGAAGTCCAACAATGCTTTAACATATGACAGAGCCTTCGAAATTTGTTCTGCCAATTGAATAGCTTCCGACGGATCGTCAGATTGTATACCAGACACTACTTGTGCCAGCCAGTCATCCACGGCCATAAGCACCCAATTACCAGCAAGAATTGGACGCAAAGAAATACCTGATAGAGTAAACATAGGTTTAAGGCTTGCCTCTATCTTCCTGTCAGTAGGATCTTTCAAAGTCACAGACTGTACGGAGGGAATAACCAAACATTTATCGCCAAGTGTGTAATGGGGGCATCTACCTTTGGAGCCGTCTCCCAAAATGTTGTATCTTCCTCCTAAAAGGGGTACAGAAATCTAAATTTTTTAGGGGCCTGAAACGAGAGTCTGGCTTAAGCCAGGGTTCCTTCAGGACATCTGCAAAGTGTGAATGAGAAGGATAAACAGCAATCTGTCTTTTTTATCCTTTGGAAAAAGGCAGCTGAAGTCTCCGCCACCTCCGTCTCTTGGAGGTTAAGGGTTTGACGAATGGCCTCTATCGGCAGTCTGACACCTGAGCTCGTAGATAGCTCCTCTTCTTCCCAAGCCAAAGTATCCTCCCATTCTGGGTCTACTTCACCTTCCTCCAAGGAAGGGGTCATAGCATCGAACTCCTCCCCCAGAAAGGCTATGGCGGGTAACGGATGTGTCTGTTTTGTAGCAGCCGAACCGCTTGAAGAGTTTACAAATTTATTCAAGGACTGAGTTAAGTCAGAGAGACTTTTGCCCATATTTTTGACCCCACAGTGGTTCTTCGGGAGCCTGATTGGGAGCCGCACCTGACTGGGATTGACGTAACTCTGAAATGGCATCGGTCATGTGTTTGGCCAACGGAGGCATAGACTGATCTACAGAACCTCCCTGCTGGTCCAGTAATGGTGTACCAGAGCATGCTGTACAGAGAGTACCTACGTCCGTGCTACCTTTTGAAAGTTTGGAACAACATTGTGCACAGGCAAAAAAGGTCTCCCAGAACTAAATTGTTCCCATATGCCTTCAGAATCACAAGAATTTGAGTTCTATTAGTGAAGCCCCCTCTTACAATGAGTGCAACACTAAACAATAGGCTTTAGTATCTATAACAATACAAGCAACTAATACACTTGCTGTTGTCCTGATCTCAGTCTGAACCGAGCAGAGTGAGAGCTGTGTTTTTAATGTGTGTGTGTGTGTGTGTGTGTGTTGTTGAAGTCAAAAATATTACATAGAGAGAACATACAGACTCCACACATTATGAGTCGCTAAGCTTGCAAATACGGGCAGCGAGCACAGCAATATATGGTAACATACGCATTTACACAGACATGCCACAAAGATAGATTCGACACATATTTCATACAGCACATAAATTGAACATATCAAGCGCCAGACATCATAATGTTTTAAATGATATAATGGAGTAACATCATGTATGTGTATTATTGGAACGAAGCAAGATGGACATGTCGTGCTTGGTATCAAAGCAACCAGATTAATGTGTATATCGATTTGATGCCTGTTATTAAGTTGTAGCTCATAGCAACAAGTAGTTAAGATTGAATGTAGGAATATAAAGCCAAAATTCTGATGAAAACAAAAGGATTCCATTCAAAGCATATGATGGACAGGAAACTCAGGCCAGCCCTTTTGATGTCTTCAAGGCTTGCATATGAACTGACCAATGACTCATCATGAATGAGAAAGTTCCCTCCCCTAGACCAAGTAACAAGAGATCTGGATACGCCCCCAAGAGAGTCAGTGTATAGGTGATCACACACAGAGCCAGCTGCTTTTCCTGTTTGTCCCAGATGATGGTGGAGATGATGTCTGTCCAGTGGCTGCATGATTTTACCGAGAGAGAGAGTGTGATATGGAGTGGAGACTTTATTTGAGCAAAATATGGTAATTGTATCGCTGGCCATGTATGTATTTGAATTAGTTTGTAATAACTGCTTACTGTGTAAATTGTAACCATGTAACTATATATATATACTGTACATTGTGATATATTGAATACATATCCTTTTAATAACAAATATATACATCAATGAGCTTTGGAACTCAGATAATGTGTGGGTGTATTGTTTTCTCTTATGGATGCAGTGTTTTGCGATGTATAGCGCACATTCATAGCACATGGTAATAAGATGCGCAGGCGTCCACAATATATATTAATAGCTGGCATTTTAAATATTTGATAGAAAGCAATTTGACTTGAACAGATGGGGGTGCGTCCGCGATATCACGTTCTTAATGATACACTGTACATTACAAACGCGACGCTGTGGTCGACCAGCTAACGGTGGACGCATCGCGACGCTGACAAATCACATCCATCGGGGTAATTCCAAGTTGATCGCAGCAGGATTTTTGTTAGCAATTGGGCAAAACCATGTGCACTGCAGGGGAGGCAGATATAACATGTGCAGAAAGAGTTAGATTTGGGTGGGGTGTGTTCAATCTGCAACCTAATTTGCAGTGTAAAAATAAAGCAGCCAGTATTTACCCTGCACAGAAACAAAATAACCCACCCAAATCTTACTCTCTCTACACATGTTATATCTGCCTCCCCTGCAGTGCACATGGTTTTGCCCAATTGCTATCAAAAATCCTGCTGCGATCAACTTGGAATTACCCCCCATGTGTTCTGTTGTGTTACCAGTAAGCCCCTGATATGAAATTCAAGGGACAGTGTGTTTCTCATAATATTTAAGATGCTAAAGCGTATTTTTATTGTTGCAAAACAAAGTTCAAATAAGTCATATTGTGTTTGATTCAGATTGGATTGTTTATCTGTTAAGTAGATTTAAAGTACATTTAAAAGTTGCTGCATAGCCATAATATAGCGGTGTTAGCATGCTGAGAAAATGTGTATAAATATTTTTTAAACTCAGGCCTAAAGTAACTTTGGTGCCTGTATAGAGTGTGATTTCTTTGTGATAGAGGAGCCGCATGGTCTGTCCTCCATTTTGGACAAGCCACATGGCCTGTCCACCATCTTGTGTAAGCCTCATGGATGTGGAAGGGGGAGGAGCAGCGGCCATTTTAGGAAGGTCACTTTCTAAATAGCTGATTTTCAGTCTTGTCAGAACAATCAGTTTCCTTTGTCTCAAAGAAACAACATATCTACAAATCCAGCACCATTTATGAGTTACCAATGAATTTATTTAACTCATGCCATAATCAATTACAAATAGTTTCAATTGGGCCTAGTGAGAGTGAGATAAGTGAATGTTTTTTTTTTCTTGTCTGTGTGTACTTACCTTACATCAAGTGGAAAATACCTTACACAGAAAGAAAAAGGTTTTGTTTTTTTCTTTCTTTTCTTCCAAGATTTGTGGAGTCTGTTTATTAGGGTAGGATAGCCATTGAAATGCAAATTAACTTGTGTAACTACTTTTTTTTTAGTACAGGCAAAGCAGATATCTTTGATATGCAAATTAGAGACAGTGAAGAGGTGAGGTGTCTCATAGGAGTGCAGTAAATGGTATATATAGATATATATATATATATATATATATATATATAATAGTATTATAATGTGTATATTTATATCAGTGTATGTTCAGCAAGATAGCTATCCAATCTGAATCATGTCATTTAAACTATAGATTATTGCAGTCCTTATAGATCTGTGTGAAATCGGATACATTTGTTTGCTATATATATATATATATATATATTTGAATTAGTGTGTTAAGGGAGTAATTATAAAAACACAAAACGCAGTTCTGGCCAGGTCGTAAAGGTTTATACAGAACAAGTGTGGGTTGTGTTAGTGAGCGATAATAGTTTGTCTTGCTCATATTTATAGAGATTGTGTGGTTTATTGAGTTGCGAATGCACGTTTGTACACATACAGACAAAGTACAGGAGCTTGCACGTGGCGCAGGGTCGCACATGTGACATAAAGGCACGCACGGTCGCGTGGTTACGTAAGGATGCGTAGGATTGCGGGCGCAAAGTAAAACCACACGATAGTTGTTCAATTAAAGACGGGATAGTATACGTTTAATACAGTAGCACATAAACTAATCTGCTTTTGAAATCTGATAGTTAAGACTTTGTTTAAATGATACTGCCTTTGGGTTAAAACCATCAATCGAAGGGAGTGGTATTTTCTGTACAGAAAAGAAAAACAAGGTGTATCTGAGTGAGTGAAAGCAGTAGTGAGTGGAGCTGAACCCCGGAAATTCGGGTCCCGTGGGAACACTGGGTTAGTAGAGGCCCGGTGGCGTAAGGTTCGCTACCTTACGTGGACATAAAGAGAGAAATACGCAAGTCGTGAGGAAACTTGCACAGGAGCGTAATTAGGAATTGTGAATTGAAGTAAAGGTGAATCCCAAACATATAGATTTTTTTTGTTACTCTCCGGCTGAGGAGCGCAGCTTGTGAATTCGACTCCCGCAATCGTAGGGCATATAGATAACTAGTATGTATAGGCTGTATGATTGAACTGAACGTTCGTGTGTTTTACACAGCACAAAGAGATATTATTGTATCATATGCGCGGTGGAGAGCATACGCAGACGTGATTGTGTAAAAGGAAAGAGAAAGGGGTTTTTCTTTGATAACGTCGGGAAATCTCCCTGGTGGGCTTCCACTGGAAAGGGTGAGAAATAGTTATTAGGAAACTGTTTTTTCACCCTACAAAAATTCCAGGGGAAAGATACCGAAAAGGAATTTTTCGCTGCCTCTCTCAGGAAAAGATTCCAACAGAACCTCCACCAAAAGAAATGACGGTGCTGTAAGGTCTGATAGGGCCCTAGGTTGGGTACATTGTGATCCACTATCGACAGTGTATCGTTGTACTGGCCTACGTGGGCGAAAGCGGGTGAAGAGCACTCGGTGAACTTTCACGGTCTGCTTGCATTGAGTATTTTGGTGTTTGTGGGAAAAGGCCCACAAATATGGGAGCCAATTGAGAGACGTTCAGTATGCATGGTTCAGGCTGGAGAATTACAAGGTTTATTATGTGTGGGAAATATGGTCCACACGCAGAGGCTTATTGCAATGAATGGGCATGTATGACTGCTGATGATAGGGCGTAATTCCCTGGGGTTGGTGAGTTTGATCCTAAGGTATTGCAGGTGGTATGTCTAACCAAAGTCATTTAAGATAAGAACTGTTTGAACTTGTAGCAACAATAAACAAGTAGGAAGAAAAAGAGAAAGCAAGTACACCGCCATATGTAGATGTGGAAGCAGTTACGGCCAGCATACAAACTATAGAAAATAATAAAAATATGAAAAATATGAATGTAACCTATATATGTACTAATGAATGTTGAAGTTTTATCTAGGAAGAGAAGGTGACCAGAATGGTTTCAGCCATTTCTCATGCACTCAGAGGAGTATCCAACCTGTAAAAGAAGAGCAGAAGCCTGCGGGGGAAGTGGCTGAGACCAATGGAACTGGTAAGTATGGTGTCATTCGTGTACATATATAGTAAAACCAAAAAAATAAAAATCAAGAAAGTAACGTCAGAAATGGAGAAAAACCTGTCCGCACATTAGTATTTGCCAGTAGGAAAGCGGACAGAGATAGGGTAACCCCCGGGTATTTCTTTTAGTTACCATATAAGAAGTATTCATTCCTAGTAATGCCCCTAGTCAAGATGAGCTCGGAAATGTTTGTTGGACCATGTACAGACCCTTAATATGGGATGAGAAGGATTGAATGAATACTTCGCATGACCTAGAAGCTTGTTAATTTTTTTTTTTTTGTCTTTTGCAGTAATAGAAAATTCTCCGTCTGGATAAGATCACTGGAAAACACTAATTCAGCAAATGGGAGGAATGAAAGAAGTGCAACATTACCCTTTGACAAAAATTGCTGAAGTTACGATTGGGCCCCTACAATGCTAAACCCTTTCCTTTCCTTCTTTTTCCTAACAGAAAAGGCCCCTGACTAACGTAACAGAGATTTTGTTAAATGTGAAATACCTATATTGTACTCCCGCTCAGGAAGTACAAGGTATGTTAGATACCCTCAAAGACTAATGTTGCATTACACTGTTCTAGATTCATGTCCATCCCAGGTAGAGGAAATTATCTCACAAATACCGGGTTCCCTTTGGACCAAAGATGGACAGGACACTGGATTGATGGCGAATGTAGCACCAGTGTTAGTACAAATAAAAGGTGTCAAGATAGCTCCAAAAAAAATCCCTCAGTATCCTCTAAAGCCAGAGGTAGAATTAGGAGTGTACCTCATCATAGAGCGGCTGCTACAGCAGGGAATCCTAGTAAGGACGTCCAGCACAACCAATAGTCCCATCTTCCCTGTGAAAAAGAGTGGGGGGGAGGGGTTACAGGCTAGTGCAGGATCTAAGGGGGATAAACAAGATAGTTGAGAATCAATTCCCCGTAGTGCCCAAACCAGTTGTCATTTTAATAAAATCTTCTCCACCTCTACAAACTCATCTGTCACCAACCTCTATTCTGTTTCTCCAGTTTCCTCTTCATCTTTTGCGTTCACACAGGGTGGTACAATACAGGGACCCGATTACAGTTCAACTAATTGGTCCTTCAGAGTTCTGCCCGAACCCAGTATATCTCACCAGCATGATAACACCAGTATTACTGCAGTGTGCCTTGTCATGCACAAAGGGTGGAGGAAGGATGAGAATACTGGTGAAGGGAAATTTTGTATAGACACTGATATGCCAGTTGGTGAACGCTGACCTGATATTTACTTCCTCTTTCTCTCCTCTAGAGATGTTTCAGACCTGATACTTTCTTCTTCTTTCCCTCCTCTAGAGATGGTTTTTTTTCTTTGTTTTTTTTTTTTGAGTTATGCCCATGGTACTCTACATTGCAAACACACAACAGTTAAATTAAGATACAAATTTGTGTTCCCTACAGGAAAAGGAGGTCTGGAAGGCGAAGGGATATGGTCAGGAGTCCTCAGGACTTTGGACAGATGGACACGGAAAGCCAGTGGCCCCCAGAGCATATCTCCCAAGCCTAGCTGAGGCGGCACACGGTCTGACTCATCTAGGTAAAGAAGGTATGTACAAGCTGTTAAGAGCCTACTGGAGTGCACCAGGGTTCTCTTCTCATGCAGGTAAGAAAGCAATGACATGTCTTACTTGCTTGAGGAAGAATATTGGTAAGGCAATACCAACAGAGCCATCCCATATCCCTCCTGCAGATGGACCTTTTCAGGTAATACAAATCGACTTCGTACAGTTAACACCATTTGGGAATTATTGTTATGTATTGGTGGGCACTGATGTTTTCTCAAACTGGGTAGAGGCATTTCCTGCCGCCACGGATGCTGCTGTATTTACCGCAAAGAAAATTGTGCAGAAATATGTGTGTAGATATGGTACACCTAGGAGTAGGAGCAAAGCTTGAAATTGGACTATTGTGGTCATAGACACTGCCACTAGTATTATGTAGCATCGGAACCACTCCCAGATCTTCACTTAACGAATCACCCTCTTCGAAATTTGTTTTTGTTTTTTGTGGGTTTTTTTGCTTTTGGAAGACAACCTCATGTCATGATTGATCCGCACAATGATCAGAAATACACCAATGAGGTAACAGTACAATACCTTATCGAGATGAGCCAGCATTTCAGAACTTGACAAAAGAACTTGAAACTGTTGATTCCTGGTATGCCAAATACTAACTGTCTTGATTGTGAACCAAGAGACTGTGTGATTGTTCTTATGCTCAGGTTGCCTAATAGGTGGGAAGGACCATACCAAGTTTTGTTGACAGCACTATCCCTGTGAAAGTAGCCGAGAGAGAGACTTGGGTCCACGATTCCCATTGCAGGAAATTCGGTAGTCCGGAAGGAACGCGTAAATGGAGTGAGATCGCAAAAGTATCACCAGAGAGTCTGTTCTGTGAAGACTGAGAGGCGGCACTGTTGAACACTACCTGAGCGTGCTAAAGGATCACAGAAAGACCAGTCATTGTAATTGATTTGCTAAGGACAAGATTTGTTTTGTTCTATTTTCTCTTTTCTCTCTCTTTCCCGCTGACAAACATTTTTTTCAGGACATTCTAATTTTGCAAGGTTTTTCATGAGCAGTCGAGTGTGGGACTGGAACTGGTTCTGGAGGAAGGAGTGATTTCCTTATAGGATCCCAGGATTAGCCGATCAGTTTGTTAAAGCCGGAGAAAAATCAAAGGTCTAGTAGTTACGGAGTTTGGAGGTAACGTGATAGGCTATTGTCTGAGGAATACTGTATTTTGTAGTTATTGTGACACCATATTTGAAGATGAGTGCATCCAGAGATGTCAGTCTAGCAATAAGGTGACAGACATCCCTTTAGTGATTACCACTCACTAGTGGGTAAGGTCTTAAACCAAACGGAATGTTGGATGTGCTCACAGGTACCTCTAAGACGAAAAGATGCAGGATTAGTGCCATATTTTTTTAGAGTTAGCTGAGGTACTTGAATTACTTGGAAGGGGGAGGGGACCGGTGGACAAAGAATATAATACAACTAGACCCCCTAGTCTTAAGATGCACCAGTACCATAGATAAATCCTTGGTATGTTTAAATCTCACCAATTTCAGGAAATTGGTAGGTAATCAGGATCAGACAATGGCTATTCACACATAGCAGATAAAGAGCTCATTAATATATGTGGAAGAAATGTTTATGAGTGGCTCTCCCCAAACTCCGAAGGTTTATTTTATTTAGGAAGGACACTACTTATAACCCTTGTTCAATGATTAAACAGACCTAGCATACGTTGCAGAAATGGAAACAATGTTCAGAAAATGCTAGGAATATGTAAATCATGAAAATTTTATGTCACTTTCACGATTTGTTAGTGTTTTCTCCCTCTACCCAGCAGAACCTCAATCGAATCCGAACATCAGTGTACAAAGACGTAGGTACATGTATGTGTGAAATGTTCGTCCAAATCAGACATTATAGGCAAAAGCACTGTCCCAGCATACTCTATAGGTTGAATGTTGCCCCACACCCAACCAGTGGTCCCGTGACCGCCGAGTGCATATAGAGGATGTCTCGTCCTCCTCCCTGTCTTCCCCAAATATAGTCAACTGTCTGATTTGAGAAATGAATACATACGTGTGTCTAGGTCACCGATTATTGTTTGAAATATTTCTCTTATGTTAATAATTTATGGCAGTTATTGTTTACTGCCAAAGGGTGGACTGTCAAAGTCAAAAATATTACATAGAGAGAACATACAGACTCCACACATTATGAGTCGCTAAGCTTGCAAATACGGGCAGCGAGCACAGCAATATATGGTAACATGCGCATTTACACAGACATGCCACAAAGATAGATTCGACACATATTTCATACAGCACATAAATTGAACATATCATGCGCCAAACATCATAATGTTTTAAATTATATAATGGAGTAACGTCATGTATGTGTATTATTGGAACAAAGCAAGATGGACATGTCGTGCTTGGTATCAAAGCAACCAGATTAATGTGTATATCAATTTGATGCCCGTTATTAAGTTGTAGCTCATAGCAACAAGTAGTTAAGATTGAATGTAGGAATATAAAGCCAAAATTCTGATGAGAACAAAAGGATTCCATTCAAAGCATGTGATGGACAGGAAACTCAGGCCAGCCCTTTTGATGTCTTCAAGGCTTGCATATGAACTGACCAATGACTCATCATGAATGAGAAAGTTCCCTCCCCTAGACCAAGTAACAAGAGATCTGGATACGCCCCCAAGAGAGTCAGTGTATAGGTGATCACACACAGAGCCGGCTGCTTTTCCTGTTTGTCCCAGATGATGGTGGAGATGATGTCTGTCCAGTGGCTGCATGATTTTACTGAGAGAGAGTGTGATATGGAGTGGAGACTTTATTTGAGCAAAATATGGTAATTGTATCGCTGGCCATGTATGTATTTGAATTAGTTTGTAATAACTGCTTACTGTGTAAATTGTAACCATGTAACTATATATATATATACTGTACATTGTGATATATTGAATACATATCCTTTTAATAACAAATATATACATCAATGAGCTTTGGAACTCAGATAATGTGTGGGTGTATTGTTTTCTCTTATGGGATGCAGTGTTTTGTGATGTATAGCGCACATTCATAGCACATGGTAATAAGATGCGCAGGCGTCCACAATATATAATAGCTGGCATTTTAAATATTTGATGGATAGCAATTTGACTTGAACAGATGGGGGTGCGTCCGCGATATCACGTTCTTAATGATACACTGTACATTACAAATGCGACGCTGTGGTCGACCAGCTAACGGTGGACGCATCGCGATGCTGACGAATCACATCCATGTGTTCTGTTGCGTTACCAGTAAGCCGCTGATATGAAATTCAAGGGACAGTGTGTTTCTCATAATATTTAAGATGCTAATAATGTGTGGGTGTATTGTTTTCTCTTATGGGATGCAGTGTTTTGCGATGTATAGCGCACATTCATAGCACATGGTAATAAGATGCGCAGGCGTCCACAATATATATTAATAGCTGGCATTTTAAATATTTGTTAGAAAGCAATTTGACTTGTACAGTGTGTATGGGTGTGTGCGCATGTGCTGCGCAGCATCCCCCGCCGGCTGAAGAAGATGGCGCCCGGATCTAAATATCATCCAAAGAAGCTGGGCGGAAGTGCGCGTGGGTTTACCAAGGCGGGAAGTGTCTCATTCCCCTCAGCGTCACCGCTGCATCTAGCCCTGCCCCTCCGCTAACAGACCTCTGCAGTCGGACCGCGGCGCTAACACGCTAAGTGTCTGGCGCCAGCGGGAACTCCCTAATTTACCTCCCCCTCCACACTTGCTCTCCATAGTAAAAACGAGCAGCAAGTGAATAAACAAATCCAGTCCCCCATTGCTGTAGACACCCCCCGAGAAGAGAAGGGGGGGGGGGGGGGTGGAGAGGGAGCGCGCACAGCACAGTACTGTAAAATACACACACACACACACACACACACACATCTAGAACAGTCGAATGCTGTCAAAGACAGATTGTGACTGTTCTGTACCTTAGTAGTGCCTCTTCAATTCCTTGTAGTATAGAGAGAGACAGCCCCAGTGATCCCGTATGGTGACCCTTCTAGGAGGCAGCCGAGAGTGGGACAATAACTAACCCCACTCTAATAGTACCTGTCACCTGTGTACAGGGACTAGGTACCCTAGAACTAAAGAAAATAATAAAAACCTAACTAAAAACTATAGGTAAGAAAACTGTCTGTACTCCACAGGCACAAAACAAAAACTGAGCTACTGGCTAGACAGGCTGGAGATGAGAGGGGTTATTGGGGGGAGGAGGTTGTTTTCTATAGGTTCTGTGCCAAACTCCATTACCCACACACTAACTCACAAGTAACGGTGCAGCGTCCCCCATATGTATGAAAGAGAAAACCCATGCATAGGAAAAGGAAGGCACTTCTTGACAAAGGGGAGAGAGCTCCTTAAAGCGCGTTTAAGCAGTCCTATGCTCTGGTTCCAGGATCAGGGGAAATCGGTGATTCGGATGTTCGGATACCATACACTTACCTGACTGCAGCCGGTTTTGTGATGATTGCATGATTCCATCAGCCACCGGTACCCAGCTCCCTGCAAAGCATATGGAGTCTTTTGTTATATGTATCATTTTTATACATTAAAAAAAATCTTTTTTGTGGATACCTGCCTGCTGAACATATCTTGGGGAAACCTTCGACTTAAAGCTGAGACGAGAGGAATAGGAAAAAGATACCTTTATGAGAACACGAGACAGAAAGTTAATGTAAGTGTCCACATTTGGGGAAGGTTTTTTGATGAACGCTGGAAGTCCCTTCGATGTAAAAGATACCTTTATGGGCATGCGGGACAGAAATACTCTGTAAGTGTTCTGTCTAAAAGAGAGATAAAGCAGTGATCCTTTAGAACTACGTGGGATTGCTCTTCTTTTTTAGTAGTGCTGGTTTCTGGTTACTTTTTTATTTGTGTCTGAGTTTAATTCTTTAGCCACAGGAAAAGTTGCTGAGGTCTTTGGTCTAACATTAAAGTACAATCCGGATCTGTCTCCTGATCCAGTATGTGAAGGACCTCTCTTACAGCAAAAATGAGAGCCTCCACCCCAGGGGACAGAGAACTGTTCTCGTCCATATCATCATCCACATCAGGCTGATCAGAATCAGACTGGAGCACCTGTGGTAGTGAGCGTTTATGTGAAACCACTAGAGGGGGCTGAGAAGCCTTCTTGCTATCTGCTGCTTTTGCCACACAATCAATAGAGTGTCTTAACACCTGTCTTTCTTTTTTAGCTGCCGCTAATTCTTCATTTACATTCTGAATCATGCTCTTAAAACGATCTAGCCAGTCAGGTCCCTGTGGAGATATGGAACATTGTTCACACATGACTAACCCTGCTGAAGACGGCATAGTTACAAGCAGCACGCATCACCATGTCAACAGACATCTTACACCACTGTAATACAGTGCAGCCCACTGACCAATACCTCCACACAGACCCTATAGAGCCCATGGAGTGACACTGAGGAGCGGACATCAGCACAATGTGTAAAATATGTGTATGAACTGATAGCAGTGCAGCGGCGCTACCGCTGGCGCGCTCCCCCCTTCTATGACCCCCTGGTACCAGTACAGAGTCTGTAACAGTGTGGGTCCCTGAAGGAGCAGCATGCATGCAGCTTTGATGATCCACAGCAGCAGCAAATAGCACCTTCTCGCCTCTGGTCCCGCTCTGGGAAGCCCTGCCCCCTGCAATTTTAATTACCTACCAGTAAATCCTTTTCTCGTAGTCCGTAGAGGATGCTGGGGTCCACATTAGTACTTTGGGGTATAGACGGGTCCCTTGGGAGCCATGGGCACTTTAAGAGTTTAAAAGTGTGGGCTGGCTCCTCCCTCTATGCCCCTCCTACCAGACTCCGTCTAGAGACTGCCTGAGGAGACAGACAAACTTCGTGAGAAGGAAATACACAGATAGTGGTGAGATTCACACCAGCTCACACATAACAAGGCAAACCAGGCTAACCTGCCTGAACAACTTCAGCAACAGCTGAACAACAGTACTTAACCAAGTAACAAGGCAGTACTGAACTAAGTAACTACTGCAGGAAAACGAAGCGCATCCTCTACAGACTATGAGAAAAGGATTTACCTGTAGGTAATTCAAATTCTATTTTCTCTTACGTCCTAGAGGATGCTGGGGTCCACATTAGTACCATAGGGATGTACCAAAGCTCCCAGTATGGGAGAGAGAGCGCGGAGGCTCCTGCAGAACCGATTGACCAAACTGAAGGTCCTCAGAGGCCAAAGTATCAAACTTGTATAACTTAGCAAACGTCTTCGACCCTGACCAAGTAGCCACTCGGCAAAGCTGTAAAGCCGAGACACCCCGGGCAGCCGCCCAAGAAGAACCCACCTTACGAGTAGAGTGGGCCTTAACAGATTTTGGACATGGCAAGCCTGCCATAGAATAAGCATGCTGAATAGTAAACCTGATCCAGCAAGAAATCGTCTGCTTAGAAGCAGGACACCCAACCTTGTGGGTATCATAAAGGACAAACAGAGCGTCCGACTTCCTGTGACGCACAGTCCTCTTCACATATATCTTCAAAGCCCTCACCACATCCAAGGAATTTGAGGGAATTGAGGAGTCAGTAGCCACTGGCACCACAATAGGTTGGTTGATATGAAAAGCCGACACAAACTTTGGAAGAAACTGCTGAGGCGTCCTGAGCTCAGCTCTATCCTCACGTAAAAAATTAATTAGGGACTTTTACAGGACAAAGCCCCCAATTCTGACACACGTCTCGCAGATGCCAATGTCAACAGTGTGACAGCCTTCCACGTGAGAAACTTGACCTCCACCTACTGTAAAGGCTCGAACCAATCCAATTGCAGGAACCGCAGTACCACGTTAAAATTCCAAGGTGCCGTAGTAGACACAAAGGGAGGTTGGATGTGCAGAACCCCTTTCAACAAAGTCTGAACCTCAGGGAGGGCAGCCAATTGTTTCTGGAAGAAGATGGACAAGGCTGAAATCTGAACTTTTATGGTGCCCAGGCGCAAGCCCACATCCACCCCTGCTTGCAGGAAGAGGAGAAACCGTCCAAGTTTAAACTCCACCGTAGGAAACTTCTTGGACTCACACTAAGACATGTACTTTTTCCAAATCTGATGGTAATGTTTTGACGTTACTCCTTTCCTAGCCTGTATCAGGGTAGGAATAACTTTGTTCGGAATGCCCTTCCGAGCTAAGATCTGGCGTTCAACCTCCACGCCGTCAAACGTAGCCGTGGTAAGTCTTGATAAGCGAACGGCCCCTGTTGCAAAAGGTCCTCTCGAAGAGGAAGAGGCCTCGGGTCTTCCAGCAGTAACTCCAGAAGATCAGCGTTCCATGCTCTTCTTGGTCAGTCCGGAGCAATGGGGATCGCCTGAACTCTTGTTTTCTTTATGAGTTTTAGAATTCTTAGGATGAGTGGAAGTGGAGGGAACACGTACACGGCCTTGTACACCCACGGAGCTACCAGGACGTTCCCCGACACTGCCTGTGGATCCCGCGACCTGGAACAGTAACTCCGAAGCTTCTTGTTGAGGCGGGAGGCCATCATGTCTATTTGAGGTACACCCCAAAGATTTGTTACCTCCGTCAACACCACCGGATGGAGGCCCCACTCTCCCGGATGGAGATTGTGTCTACTGAAGAAGTCTGCTTCCCAGTTGTCCACTCCCGGAATGAAGATTGCTGACGGCACCACTGCGTGCTTTTCTGCCCAAAGGAGGATCCTCGTTACCTCAGACATTGCAGCCCTGCTCTTCGTTCTGCCCTGTTGGTTTATGTATGCCACCGTCGTTACATTGACCGACTGCACCTGAATGGCTTGAACTTGTAGAAGATGTTCCACTTGTAGAAGTATACGGCCCTTAGTTCCAGAATGTTTATTGGAAGAATGGATTCCAGACTTGACCACTTTCCTTGAAAGGTTTCCCCTTGGGTGACAGGGCCCCAACCTCTGAGACTTGCATCCATGGTAGGAAGGCTCCAGTTCTGAATCCCGAACCTGTGGCCTTCGAGAAGGTGAGGCATTTGTAGCCACCATAGAAGCAAAATCCTGGCTTTCGGCGACAGCCGTATTCTCTGGTGCATGTGCAGGTGAGATCCCGACCACTTGTCCAGGAGATCCAGTTGGAAGGACCGCCTATGAAATCTTCCTTACTGCAGAGCCTCGTAGGAGGCAACCATCTTCCCGAGAAGGCGAATGCACTGATGAACAGATTCCCGGGCAGGCTTCAAGATATCCCGGACCATTGTTTGTATCACCAACGCCTTCTCCACTGGTAGAAACACCCTCTGCACTTCCATGTCGAGGGTCATCCCCAGGAAAGACAATCTCCTTGTCAGCTTCAAATGTGACTTCGGAAGATTCAGGATCCCTCCATGATCCCTGAGCAGTCGAATCGCGAGAGCAATGGACTGAAACAACCTCTCCCTGGACGACGCCTTTATCAGCAGATCATCCATATATGGAATGATGTTCACTCCCCGTCTGTGGAGTAGCACCATCATCTCTGCCATCACCTTGGTAAACACCCTCGGGGCTATGGAGAGGCCGAATGGCAGTGCCTGGAACGGATAATGACAGTCCAGCAGTGCAAATCTTAGATAAGCCTGGTGAGGCAGCCAGATTGGAATGTGAAGGTACGCATCCTTGATATCCAGGGATACCAGGAATTCCCCTTCCTCCAGACCTGAGATCACCGCTCTTAGAGACTCCATTTTGAACTTGAATTCCCTAAAATAAGGGTTTAACGACTTCAGGTTCAAAATTGGTCTGACCGAACCATCCGGTTTCGGTACCACCAAAAGGTTTGAATAGTCACCCTTGCTTTCCAGATGAGGTGGAACCAAAACAATGACATTTGCTCTTTCCAATTTTTTAATGGCTTCCTGTAGGATAGCCCTTTCTGTCAGCAAAGCTGGTAAGCCTGATTTGAAGAATCTGTGAGGTGGGAGCTCTTGAAACTCCAGTCTGTACCCCTGGGACACAATATCCTGTACCCAGGGATCCAGGATGGATAATACCCAGACGTGGCTGAAAAGTCTGAGTCTCGCTCCCACCTGCCTGCTCTCCAGGCTGAGAGGTCCACCGTCATGCTGAGAATTTTGAGGAAACAGACCCAGGCTTCTGTTCCTGCAGGTGCAGGTATTGTGGATTTTCCCCAACCACCTGTGAAGAAAGTGGTAGGGACTTTGGACTTCTTAACCTTTGCGGTGAGAAAGGACTGCATTGTAGATGCAGAAAAAGATTTCTTCGGTGTCTGAGTGCTGAGGGTAGAAAGGTCGACTTACCCGCGGTTGTCGAAGAGATCCATGCATCCAAAGCTTCCCCAAAGAGAGCCTGACCTGTGAAGGGGAGGTTCTCCACAATTCTCTTGGATTCCGCATCTGCAGACCATTGGCGCAGCCAGAGTCCCCTGCGTCCCAAGACAGCCATGGAAGATGTCCTTGCAGTCAGATGACCCAGGTCCTTCATGACCTCCACCATGAAACCTGCAGAATCCTGTATGTGACGTAAAACATTTCAATGTCACTTCTATCCATAGAATCGAATTCCTCTAGTAATGTGCCTGAGCACTTTACTATGGCTTTAGAAATCCATGCACAGGCAATAGTGAGCCTTAACTCCACGCCTGAAGCAGTGTATATGGATTTGAGTGTAGTATCAATTTTGCTGCCTGCCAGTTCTTTCAAAGCAGTAGACCCAGGGACCGGTAAAACCACTTTTTTTTAGACAGTCTAGATACAGAAGCGTCTACTATAGGAGGGTTTTCCCACTTTTTCCTATCCTCCTCAGGAAAGGGATAAGCCACCAGAACCCTCTTTGGGATCTGGAATTATTTCTCCGGGTTTTCCCAGGATTTTTCAAGTAATGCATTCAATTCCTTAGACGCAGGAAAAGTCAGGAAGGCTTTCTTATTGTCTGTAAAGTAAGCCTCCTCGACCTGCTCAGGTGCTGTCAGTAATGTGTAACACATCCCTAATGGCCTCAATCACGAGCTGCACCCCCTTTACAAGGGATGCCTCACACCACCCCCCCCTCATATCCCCCTCGGCATCTCCCGTATCAGAGTCGGTATCAGTGTTGACTTGCATAATTTGGGCAAGAGCGCGCTTACTTGGGCATATACCAGGGGAGTTTGAGGAGGCTGTGGGAACAGAACCAGACAAAACCTCTACAGATTTTCTAAAAACCTGCGTTTCAGTCTCATTAGGAGCTATCCTAGATGAAATCTGGGATATCATTCCCTTAAGCGAAGCCACCCACAACGGTTTGGATTCAGAAGGCTGAGACATGGGCCAATATTTACTAAAAAATCGAGTTTGTCCGATTTGTGTTTTTTTCTTCTAAGTCCCAACACGGGAATTCACTAAGCACCAATCTCGGCAGTGTGTGGACTATTCGTAATGGTTTGATTTTCAACGTTCAGAAATACGAATGAATAGACCATCGGTCAAGCGCGGCTATTATTTCATACAACACGGGTATTCACTATTCATTCGTATTTGGGTGTTAGTCTCTGAGTGCTCAATTGCGGCCGTATTTTTTTGCGATTCATTAAAAAAAGCGGCAAAAAAACAGACCTGCTTTTTTCAGCCGTGTTTACATGTGTTGCAACTCAAGAATCAATCACACCTGAATACGGATGCCTATAAAAGGATGTTAGGCCCAATTCAATCCACCTCCACTCAGAAATGGCATCAGGACTGTGGACCAGTGATATTTTGTGTGCTGTGGGATTCCTCAGACTCAGACATCAGCCTGTAAGTAACCAGGGCCAACAAACTGAACATGGTCAGCAGGTTGTACAGGTTCCGCGGAGGCTGCGCAGGCCTCGTTTTTTTAGGGGGCATTTAAACTTGAACGCATTGTCCGATGATACGGTCATACAGATGTTCCGTCTAAATCGTAATAACATTTTCCGTCTGTATGACCTTGCCAAACTGGGCCTAGACCCTGAGACAGCACGCTCTCGCTCTGTCTCAGGCCTGCACAAACTCCTGGCTGTGTTGCACTTTATGGCTACTGGCAGATTTCAGGCTGTGTCTGGGGATGTCATAGGAATCTCACAGCCCTCATTTTCGAGAATATTAACACAGGTGATGTATACCTAACTACCTTTTTTTTTTTTTTTTTTTTTCTCGGTGGCCAGTTCTGTCCTAAAATCTCATGTTTATTGTTCTTTCAAATATACACACAGGTGTTGGCTGTTTTGCAGCCCCACATCGATGCCTCAATCTGCTTCCCTACCCAGGAGTCTCAGTGGCATGTCGTCAGGGTAGATTTCTATGAGCTGGCTGGCATGCCCAATGTGCTTGGAGCCATAGATTGCACACACATTCAGCTGAGACCACCTAGGGGCAGGCAGCACATCTATACTAATCGACATCTAGAGCACTCCACAAATGTGCAGATGGTTTGTGATGCAAATCTCAAAATAATGAGTGTTGTTGCTGGTTACCCTGGGGGCTGCCATGACTCCTTCATCCTCAGTCAGTCATCCCTCTTTGATAAGTTTGAGGACGGACAAATGCCAGATGGATGGCTGCTGGGTATGTAATTTGATATGTGTAGGGCTGCGTATACTTTGTCCAAATACAGGGGCATATGTATTAACCTGTAGAAGGCATAAGGAAGTGTAAAACCAGTGATATGTGCAAGGTGATAAAGGCACCAGCCAATCAGCTCCCTATGTAAATGAACATTTAGGATCAGATTGTCCGCTGCCTTTATTACCTTGCACATATCACTGGTTTAACACTTCCTTATGCCTTCTACAGGTTAATACATCTGCCCCACAGTGTGTTACTTATGTGTTGCTGTATCTTAACATGAATCACGTTACTATATCTGTCTTTTAGGTGATGGAGGATATGGCTGTTTCTCTTGGCTTCTAACTCCATTGTCCCGACCTGATACCCCTGCTGAACACAATTACAATCATGCACATAAGTCCACGCGGAATGTGATAGAAAGATGTTTTGGTGTGCTGAAATCTAGGTTTCTGTGTCTGGATAAGTCCGGTGGCCTTTTGTTGTATAGTCCCTCGAAGGTGACTCAAATTGTATTCTGCTGCTGCTTTCTTCATAACATGTGTTTGCAACAACATCTGCCACATGTAGAGGAGGAGGAGGAGGATGAAGAAAGCAGCCAGCAAGCAGAGGAATTAGAGACATCTGGTGATACTTGGAGTACTGATGTAGGGAGGCAGGTTAGGCAAGAGCTCATCACTCGCTATTTCTAAGGTAAGTTTGGTTTGCTTATTTCATTTGTTGTGTAATCATAAATAGATGTTGGCCCATTTTTAATTTAAACACCATTACTCAGAATGTGTCTGTCTCCTTGAGACATACAAACATACCCTCGCTTTATGCAAAACAAATGTCGCATGTGTATTGTGTTTATTTTAAAACTCAAAACAACAGATTATGAGTGGCATGCATTAAGTCTGGATAAGTGTTCGTAAACTTTCACTGCTAATTTATTACAAGCACACATAATCCATTTAGTCTTTTACTTTATGATTGTGTGTTACGTCCTAATGCACAGGTTTTCTAACTCGGCCCTCAGGACCCCACACAGTGCATGTTTTGCACGTAACCCAGTAGAAGCACAGGTGTATGAATTACTCACAGACATGGCATCAGGACTGTGGACCAGTGATATTTTGTGTGCTGTGGGATTCCTCAGACTCCGACATCAGCCTGTAAGTAACCAGGGCCAACAAACTGAACATGGTCAGCAGGTTGTACAGGTTCCGCGGAGGCTGCGCAGGCCTCGTTTTTTTAGGGGGCATTTAAACTTGAACGCATTGTCCGATGATATGGTCATACAGATGTTCCGTCTAAATCGTAATAACATTTTCCGTCTGTATGACCTTGTCAAACTGGGCCTAGACCCTGAGACAGCACGCTCTCGCTCTGTCTCAGGCCTGCACAAACTCCTGGCTGTGTTGCACTTTATGGCTACTGGCAGATTTCAGGCTGTGTCTGGGGATGTCATAGGAATCTCACAGCCCTCATTTTCGAGAATATTAACACAGGTGATGTATACCTAACTACCTTTTTTTTTTTTTTTTTTTTTTCTCGGTGGCCAGTTCTGTCCTAAAATCTCATGTTTATTGTTCTTTCAAATATACACACAGGTGTTGGCTGTTTTGCAGCCCCACATCGATGCCTCAATCTGCTTCCCTACCCAGGAGTCTCAGTGGCATGTCGTCAGGGTAGATTTCTATGAGCTGGCTGGCATGCCCAATGTGCTTGGAGCCATAGATTGCACACACATTCAGCTGAGACCACCTAGGGGCAGGCAGCACATCTATACTAATCGACATCTAGAGCACTCCACAAATGTGCAGGTGGTTTGTGATGCAAATCTCAAAATAATGAGTGTTGTTGCTGGTTACCCTGGGGGCTGCCATGACTCCTTCATCCTCAGTCAGTCATCCCTCTTTGATAAGTTTGAGGACGGACAAATGCCAGATGGATGGCTGCTGGGTATGTAATTTGATATGTGTAGGGCTGCGTATACTTTGTCCAAATACAGGGGCATATGTATTAACCTGTAGAAGGCATAAGGAAGTGTAAAACCAGTGATATGTGCAAGGTGATAAAGGCACCAGCCAATCAGCTCCCTATGTAAATGAACTCCCTGTAACTCATAGCACCAACGTGTTTCGGAAATATTTCCTTCCTCAGGGTGAGGAAGGAAACATTTCCGAAAGGCGTTGGTGCTATGAGTTACAGGGAGTTATCTGGATGGGGATGCTAAGGAGTAAGATCTTTTTTCCTCAAAATTCACCCCATCCCCCTTTTTTGGTTCTCTTTGGGGACTTAATTGGCGACTGGATGATGTTTGAGGTCCTTATGGAGTGGAGTGATGTAATCCCTGATTTTTAATGTTATTTTAATGTTTGGGCCATGTTTATTTTTTGGTTTTATGAATAAAACACAATTTTTATGAAGAATCCAGCATTCCTACCAATATTTTAAGGGAAAAACTACAAGGTTTTTTGGAAACGACTGATGGTGCAGCCACAAAGAAACCTTTCGATGAACATAGGGCCCAGATAAATGGTGAGTTTATTACCATATGCCCCTTTGATGCTGATTTGAATGCTAGAGGAAAAAGATATCTTTATATGAGGAAACCTCACCGTACGTCGGTGTGTAAGGTATATCAATATTGGTATCTATTTTCCCTAGTTTTTGATGATGTTTTGTTTACATTCTGGTATATTCTCTGTATGAAGTTATAAGAATCAGCGTCCGCTGATTTTAAATCGTCTAAAGAAAAGATACCTTTATATGAGGAAATCTCACTGTACGTCGGTGAGTAAGGTACAATTGAATAAGGAGCATCGGATGTTTAATTGAAGAATAACAGCGGTTTAAAGATACTTTGGGCATTTTGACAGTAACAGCGCTGGTGGTCCACTCCCCTTTTTTGTTGTTTAAGATTGATTTAAGTGTTGGTACCCTTGAGAGGGGACCTCAGCTGCAGTTATCTTTGGCGCAATAGAACATCATTCATTGAGAATTCTATTATTGAAAGTGAAATTTTGTTATGGCCATTCCTTTACAAACATACCCTATACTACAATGGACACTTTACCTGCGTCTGCAGCGTCGTCATCATCAGATGTGATGGGAGTTACTGTAGGACGAGTAGTACAGCTTTTTTCTAACACTGTAAAAATATAATAAAAACACATGGATTCATGCTATTGTTGATACATCCACCCATTATGTTTATAAACATTTATTCTTAAATAAATGCTTGCTTTATTTTTAACAAAAACATAAGGACCGGAAACCAAAAAACAACTACATAAAACAAGAAACATTGTCCAATAGCCATATGCACTATGGAAAGTGCAACACAGGAAAACATGTACAGGACACTGACATAGGACAGAAGTAAAAATACATACATTAACAACCAAAAACACACACATCTACATTTTGTAATGAAACAAAAAATATTAGAGATGCAATATATAAATTGCTCTGTGATGTGGCACTCCAAACACACATTACCACTATATGAGCCAAACAAAAACAAAACACACATTTAAAAATTACACTGCAGTGTTGTGTCAGGGTACAAATACAAACTCAAAATGAACAAACAAATAGTGGATTTATCAAACAATATATTACTTTCAGTAATAATGACATTACACATGTAAGTGGTTCCCAAACCACTTTCCACTACTCCAGTCTCTAACATGACAACCACTGTTTTGGAAACATTGCACATGGATAAACTAAATATAAAACATAGTCCAAATTCAATAATGAAAAATGTCCAAAAGGAAAACATTATTGCTGGACAATTCAATGACACACCAAGTCCAAACTACACATGGAAAATATACTGGGGGAAAAAACATGACATACAATAAAGTAAGATGTTACATTGGCTTTTGTATAAAACATTACCAAAAACAAGGTATTTGCTGACACACACTTGAAGATGGGAGTAATATGCAACGTCACATGACACATTTGAAAAAAAAAAAAAAAAAAGTCATAGAATGTTAATGCAAATACACATGCTCACCATTCTTCCTGGGCCTATCTGAATCCCGTACATGGGTTGCAGAGACTACTTCAGGAGGTATTACACTCCGCATGGGCTCCTCATACTCCAGATATCTTGCAATATAGGGCTGGCCACCACCGGTTTTTCGAGCCGACTTCGCCTCCTTGACCATTTTGGACTTGACACGTTGCTTTATGTCATAGTACCATTTGTGGCACGTGTCCTCTGTCCGCTTGACCACCCCCTCACTATTGACAGCAGCAACAACTTTCGCCCACAACACCGTCTTCTTCCGTGTTGGCACCTTGGCGGACTCAGGCCCAAATAGCTGCCACTGATACTTCATCAGCTCCCGCACCAATGCCACATTTTCAGCATAACTAAACTTGACATTCCGCCCAGTCTTAGTAGTGGTGCGTGGCTGCGGAGCACTCTGACTGTCACCATCACTGTCAGTTGAGGCTGCTGCAGCAACCTCACCCACCTCCTCCACCTCACTAACCTCACTCACCTCCTCCACCTGACCGACCTCCTCCCCCCTCACTCACACCCTCCACCTCACCCACCTGTGAGTTACACATAATTGTGTGTCTAAACACTTAACACTGAAAAATCAAAAGACAAAAAACACACTCCTCCACTACCACTGCACAAATCACACACACACACACACACACACACACACACACACACACACACACACACACACACACACACACACACACAGTGACAAGGGGCTATAAATAAAAAAAACTTGGACCAAAAATGAGACAAATCCACAAAAAACAAGACTACAAGAATGACAAGACTACTTTCAAACACAATACTACACTCAGAAATCGCCCACAAAACTCCTCACCAAACCAACTACTCACCAACCTCCACAGCACAACCTCCCTCCTCACCACTAACTAAACCCACGAGGTGCGGACGGTTTGGGGCGTATTTATATGGTTGCGCACAGACACTCCTACCATCTGAAACACAACCAATAACGAACGGGGATGAAAAACGAAACTAAAAGTGAAAATGCGGCCGCGGGGAAAAAAAACCCTGCCGTGTTTAACTTAGAAAAAAAAACAGCAAAAAAAACAAAAACACGTACACAAACGACAATGACGGCCGTAAATGTGCCAAAAAAAAACGACTGGCATCGACATCGGAAAACACGAAAACTATAAAGTCGACTGCTTCGTAACTTGGCGTATATAGGTAATTCCGAGTTGTTCGCTCGCAAGGCGATTTTAGCAGAGTTGCTCACGCTAAGCCGCCGCCTACTGGGAGTGAATCTTAGCATCTTAAAATTGCGAACGATGTATTCGCAATATTGCGATTACACACCTCGTAGCAGTTTCTGAGTAGCTTCAGACTTACTCGGCATCTGCGATCAGTTCAGTGCTTGTCGTTCCTGGTTTGACGTCACAAACACTCCCAGCGTTCGCCCAGACACTCCCCCGTTTCTCCAGCCACTCCTGCGTTTTTTCCGGAAACGGTAGCGTTTTTTCCCACACGCCCATAAAACGGCCTGTTTCCGCCCAGAAACACCCATTTCCTGTCAATCACACTACGATCGCCTGAGCGAAGAAAAAGCCGTGAGTAAAAATCCTAACTTCATAGCAAATTTACTTGGCGCAGTCGCAGTGCGGACATTGCGCATGCGCACTAAGTGGAAAATCGCTGCGATGCGATGAAATTTACCGAGCGAACAACTCGGAATGAGGGCCATAGTTTCAAAAAGTAGCATGAAAATGCACCCGATGCAAGACGAGCTTAAACACTACACAAACCGACACAAACACGAATATTAGTAAATATTGCCCATGGTATTACATTCCTGAGTACATGGAATGGATTCCTCTGGGGAAGATATATACTCTGCAGCACAAGACACAGAGTCCAGGGACATGGTAATGAGAAAATGTACACACACACACAGGAAAATGTCAGACACAGTTTTCCCCAAGTACCTTCAGAGAGATACAGAGTTAATGGAGCCAGCCCACACAGCGCCACAGTAGGCAGTTATATTATAAAAGCCTGGCACTGACTGTGCAACCTTAGTAGACTACAGTGAAAAGTTGTGACTAACAACTCTCCCCCCCCCCCCCTTCCCCCGCTATAACCCCCTGGTACTGCACAGGATAGCTGGAGATATGTGGAGGGTCAGCGCTCCATGTCAGCGTCTCTGTGTGTTGATCTGCAGGGAGAAAATGGCACTGGTGAGCTGCTGGATCTGCCTGGGAAGCTCCGCTCCCTGTCATGGCGCATCTTCCTGCACTTTATGATTATACTGGCCTGAGGTAAATTACACAGCTGGCAGTAGAACATATTCCCTGATAGCCCAGTTACCAGTTTTAAGGGTGTTGCACTGGCCCAGGGCACCCCTCACAGCGCCACACCGTAGTACCACTGAGCCCTCTGGAGCGCAGCCTCCTACCCTGATGCCGCCATTCACACCGGCTCCCTGCTTGTTGGGTCACCGGTAATCTACTCACCACCGTCTTCTGGCTCTGTTAGGGGGTGGCGGCATGCTGTGGGAGTGAGCGGTCGCCTCGGGGGCTAGCGATCATCACCCTCAGGAGCTGTGTCCTGTCAGCGGAGCTAGTGGCCTTTAACCTCAGAGGGGTGGATACTACTCCCCCCCCCCCAGGTCCAACGAAGCAGGGAGGCTGTTGCCAGCAGCCCCCCTGTGCCTAACTCTATTTAAAATAATAAAACTAGAAAAACTCCTATGGAGCTCCCCTAGCTGTGACCGGCTCCTCCGGGCACATTTTCTAATCTGAGTCTGGTAGGAGGGGCATAGAGGGAGGAGCCAGCCCCCACTATTAAACTCTTAAATTGCCCATGGCTCCCAAGGGACCCGTCTATACCCATGGTACTAATGTGGACCCCATCATGCTCTAGGACATAAGAGAAATAAAAATAAAGGAAACTCTGGAGCTCCAGAGAAATGTACCCGGCTCCTTAGGCACATTTTTCTAAACTGAGTCTGGTAGGAATGGCATAGCGGGGAGGAGCTAGCACACACTCTAAAGGATTTTAAAGTGCCAGGCTCCAGTGGACCCAATCTATACCCCATGTACTAAAGTATCCACTAGGACATGAGAAAAAAAAAAAAAACAGGTAGCAGAACAGGCTACATTAATGTGTGACAGTTTATGTAATTTGTGAAAATAATGGCCCTCATTCCGAGTCGTTCGCTCGGTAATTTTCTTTGCATCGCAGCGTTTTTCTGCTTAGTACGCATGCGCAATGTTCGCACTGCGACTGCGCCAAGTAATTTTGCTATGAAGATAGTATTTTTACTCACGGATTTTTCTTCGCTCCGGCGATCGTAGTGTGATTGACAGGAAATGGGTGTTACTGGGCGGAAACACGGCGTTTTATGTGCGTGTGGATTAAAACGCTACAGTTTCCGGAAAAAACGCGGGAGTGGCTGGAGAAACGGAGGAGTGTCTGGGCGAACGCTGGGTGTGTTTGTGACGTCAAACCAGGAACGACAAGCACTGAACTGTTCGCAGATGCCGAGTAAGTCAGAAGCTACTCTGAAACTGCTAAGTAGTTTGTAATCGCAATATTGCGAATACATCGTACGCAATTTTAAGATGCTAAGATTCACTCCCAGTAGGCGGCGGCTTAGCGTGTGTAACTCTGCTAAAATCGCCTTGCGAGCGAACAACTCGGAATGAGGGCCAATGATCACTACTAAAGATCATTCGCTCCTTTAGGATTCTGTTAGCGGGTTAAATGCCCATGTCTACAGCTCAATACTAAAAACACCCTTAAGCTAGGTACACAGTATACAATTATCTGTCAGATAACCTGCCAGATCGAGCTGGTTGGAACTAAAATCTGGTAATGGATGAGACCGAATAACAATCTACCATTTGCTCCCAAACACTGGAAAACTAACAAAACCTGTCATTCATAAAAATTGGTTAAACACAATTTTAACCAACTTGGATGATGTTTTTGGTCATTTTGCAGTTTTTGGGAGCAAATGCTCTCATCCATTACCAAATTTTCATTCCAACCAGCTAAAACTGGCAGATTATCTGCCATATAATTGTGGTGGGTACCTAGGATTACAGTCCTATGCTGTGCCAAACATCATGCTAGATAAACACAATTCCTTAGACGTTCTCATGCACAGTTAAGTACAGATGTGTCCTTTTGCATTGTTGCTGCAATGAGACACACAGGTCGTGGCATAGTGTACGCTACACTATAGTAAGTGGGAGCCTTCCAGATGAATTTCATGTGACATCAGGCACTGGACTGTGCCAAAGACTGATCATTGCCGTGGATGCGGGCGGTGGGAAATTTAAATGGACATGGCTGCACTTCCGGTTCCGATGCGGCTAATGTGAGACAGGCGTCTTCTCAGCTTCGGTGACGACCGCCTAATATACCCTGCTAGGGCCTTTTTAAGCCCACCCTATCGCTCCAGTGACCCCTTCGGAGGCTGCAGCATCACCCGAGCACCCTGCTGAACGCGCCTCCCGGTGCGTCCCTCCTGTCTGCCGCGTGGTAGTCTCTCCCGCTGCCGTCCTCTGCAGCTTTGCTATCCCTCTCTGGCTGCCGCCCTGCTCTCCCCTGACCCGCTGAACACGACGCCTCTAGCCTCGCAGCCAAGCACATTGCTGTCAGCCGCACAACCCAGCCTCACCCAGCGGTGCTTCGGGCCGCATTTAGACACACACTTGTGCTGCTTGTAGCGATTTATATTGAAGGGGCAGGTGTTTTCTGGGCTCTGGGGGAATTAGCACCCTCTTGTTTCACACTGTACTATGGACAGATATTTAACAGGACAGATGCCTAGGAAGCACCAACGCGCAGATCGCTTTGCGCCTCACAAAATGGCCACCGGGTCAGTCACTGACGGGGACACTTCTACCATTCTCCTCCCTCAGCTGTTACCACCGGCTGCTCCCTCCTCAACAGCCCTACAACCTCCCACAGTTCCTGCTAAAAGCCACCACCTTTCAGATACTGCCCCCCCCCCCCCCCCTTTCCCTCACATATGCTGATGTGGTGCAGCCTATGCTAAAGGAACAAGCTGCAGTGAATGCAGCTGCCCTTCAACAAGCAGTCACGGACATTAAGAGCCAATGCAAACAGCTAGCAAAGCGAGAATTGGCAGTGGAACACACCGCCGGAGAAAACTTCCAGGCCATTTCGTCTCTGAAAGATCTAACCATGCAGCTGAAGCAAGTATGGGTTAAACCTGACGACTTGGAAAATAGATTGCTTAGAAAGAATTTGAGGGTAGTAGGCCTGCCAGAATCTCTTAAAGGGCCTTATACCTCTTTTTGAGACAAACCCTGCTTGAATTGCTTCATAATTCAAGACATTTGTTCGGATCTTGTGATAGAACGGGCTCATCGGACGGGCAAGCTACGTGACTCTACCTCCTCTAGGCCACGTGTCGTTCTGTTCAAATGCTTGAACTATATACATAAGGAATCCATGTGGTCCGCCTCTCGGTGGAAGAGAGATCTCTCATGGAATGGCACGAAAATTCTTATTTTCCAGGACTACTCCCCTGAATTGACACGGCTTCAAAAAGCCTTTACCCCGGTATGCTCACAGTTAGTCCAGGACGGGAAGAAATTCGCCCTTCTCTACCCGGCTCGTTTGAGAATCTTCAATGGCACGTCCTTCAAAGATTTTTCTTCAGCCGTCGATGCGATGGCATATATAAAGGAACAAACGAACCCGTTGACAAAAGATACCTGAAAGGACTGCCTTCTCTTTTACCTCATCCTGTTTGATACCCATATTCTCTGTCGACTAATGCTCAGGAACTTCCCTCCGAAGTTGTGCATGGATTTGCTTTGTTCCTGCCTCCTTCCTACTATGTCGCTACTGCTAATATTGGGACGTTTCTCATGGTGGTGATGTATCGAATCTGCATTTATCTCAGACATTCTTTTATTTCATATTTTGTTACTCTCCTTTTCATTTCAAATTTTTTTTTTATAGTTGTTTGTTGTGCTGCATACCATGTTTTCTGTTTTTTTCTCGTTATTTCAGCATTGCGCTGCCGTGCTTCTTCTGTGTCTCAGAATGTTGTTGTGGCAGAATTGTAGTTAACTAATACCTACATGATGGTCACTGGTTTGATTTTAGAAGGGACTTTTGCTCCCTCTTTAGGTCTGTAGATAGAGCGGTTTCAGCTGGGAGCTCCGCCTTCCAGACGAACTTGCATCTTGATTTACTTTGACTATGTGAATTGTGAAGTTGCTCTTCTTACGAATGTTATTGGAGTACTCTTTGTACTCCTTTGTCTTTATCTTTTTCTGCTTTTCCCCTCCCCCTCCCTCCTTGTGTCTTCTTGTGTTGTACTTAGCGAAGTCAGAGTTGAATATTGATTACCTGTGTTATATGCTATATGGCATCGATTAAAGTAGGTTCCTGGAATGTAGGAGGTATCCACTCCCCGATTAAGCATAAGAAATTACTCCTCTATTTAAACAAGCTGCATTTAGACCTCGTCTTGCTACAGGAAACACACTTATTACTCTCAGAAACATTAAAATTAGCCACTCTAGGATGGACGTCCTTGCGGCTGCCCCTTATTCCTCCAAAGCTAGGGGAGTTGTACTTCTGGCAAAAAAAGACTTCCTATAGAGGTTCACCACACTGACATTGATCCTGACGGTAGATATGTAATAATTGACCTCTATCTTTATAAATCTCGATATACTTTTTGCAATGTTTATGCCCCTAACTCCCACTCTGCTGTTTTTCCGTATGATATTACATAAACTAGCCCCCCTGTCTAATTATTTACTTCTGGGGGGTGTCTTTAATATTGTTTCTTCCCCATATATGGATTCCAACTCTTCTACTCGCAGAAGATCGCCCCCTAGGATAGGTATTCCTTTTATTTCTCAACAACTAATGTTCAGAGATGCCTGGAGAGCCCTGCACCCTATTGATAGAGACTTTACAAGTCTCTCCGCAGCTCATGGCACACTCTCCAGCATCGACTATATCCTTTTGTCTGATTCCATATTTTCTAATATCATTGATGCATGTAATGAGCTGATGTTTCTTTCTGACCACGCTCTTATCTGGGTTTCCTTTTCTTCCTCTTTAGATGTAGGTTCATACAAACTTTGGCGCTTTCCCTCTTACTTTGCTTCTTCTTTGGGTTTCCGTAATAAGCTTGATTTGTTCTGAGAGGAGTTCAGACTTGATAACCTCTCCGTATTGGATTCAGATCCTATTCTCTTCTGGCAATCATCTAAAGTGGCGATTAGAGGGCGTATATTCCAATATGTCTCCCAAACTAAAAAAGAACGTGCTGCCTCATATAAACTACTACAATCTCAGCTGACTATGGCTTACCACATTTATAAGACTACCCCGACCTACAGTACTAAATCTGATTTTGTTTTAGCTCAGCATAAATTTGATGGTCTTCTCGCCTCTATGGGTGATCAGCATAATTTCTATAGAGATCACAAGTTTTATAGGTTTGGTAACAAAATCGGCCATTTGCTCTCCAACCTAGTGAAGTCCTCAACCCCTACATCTCTTATTCACTCTATACAATGCCCTGATGGCACGTTTGCCTCTACGGGTAGAGACATGGCCTCTTTATTATAAGATTTTTATGTGGATATATATGCCCAACCCACCCGGGATATACCTGGAGAGTCTTCCTTTTGGGACTCCATCGATGCCCCTTCCATTCCAAAATGATGCACAGGTCGCTATATGTGCCCCGTTCACGTCCCAGGAAATTGAGGCCGCTATAAAACACCTTAAGCCTGTGAAGTCCCCTGGTCCGGATGGATTCTCGGGAGAGTATTATAAAATACTTCTCCCAAAACTTACAGACCCATTGGTCTCATTTTTTAATGCCCTACTTAAGGCAACGGCTATGCCCAAATATTTTACTGATGTTATTATCCGTCTGTTGCCAAAGCTGGGCAGAAATCCCCGCCTACCTGGTTCTTACAGACCTATATCTCTACTCAATGTGTATTATAAATTGTTCACAAAGCTTCTGGAATTAAATACCTACTTCCGGGGATCATCCATTCGGACCAGACGGGCTTTATAGTAGGCTGACATTCCTCCACTAATATCAGTAAGGTAATTGCGGCTTCTCATTGGTTGGGCTCCTCTTTAAACCCTGACGCTTCTTTCTTATTATCATTTGATGCTGAGAAAGCGTTTGATATGGTTTCTTGGGAACATTTACGACCCTTAATAAATTTAACTTTCCTGATCAACTAATCTCTCTTTTACGTATATTATACGCTGGTTCCCATTCCCGCATTATATGTAACGGACACCTGTCAGCCCCTATACCCTTAGGCAGAGGAACCAGACAGAGTTGTCCGCTCTCCCCACCTTTATTTGCATTAGCCATTGAACCCTTAGCGATTGCTCTTCGTACCCTCCCTGATTTTCAGGGCATATGTATCGCCCACCATTCCCTCAAAGTTGCAATGTTTGCGGATAATATGCTACTGTTCCTTTCTAATCCTCTCATCTCCATCCCAACCATTCTTCACTCCATCAATTCGCTTGGCCTTTTCTCAGGATTAAAGATCAACTATGACAAGTCTGAGCTCCCCCCACTAACTTCTTCTGCAACTACTCTTCTTACCTCATCCTCTTCTTCTCCTAACCTGTCTATATTTAAAACATGCTACGTCCAAGTTGAATATTTTTCCCACCCTCTTTTTCCAATATCTATGCCCTTAACTTTACTCCTATTCTACAAAACATGGCTACTCAATTAGATGCCTGGTCACCCCTCCCCTTATCCCTTCTGGGAAGGGTTGCGGTCCTGAAAAGCATTGTTTTTCCCAAACTTTCCTATCCTCTCCAGATGTTACCATATGCTCTGACGAAGCCAGACCTCCGTTACTGTGAAAAAGTTTTTACCAAATTTCTATGGTCTGGAAAAAACCACGGGTTGCTTTGACTAAACTTAAACTGTGCAAAAGTGCGGGTGGTCTGGCTGTGCCAGATGTATCCGATTTTACCAAAGCTGTAGCATTTTGATACATATTTGATTGGTTGCTCTCTCGTTCTACCTACTCTAATTATGCAATAGAACAGACACTTTGCACTCCGTATGATCTTCATGCATTGCTTCACACTCCTAAAACTAGCTTCCCTCCTTCTGTCCGCTCTAACCCTCTCTTTTGGGATACCTACTTGGCATGGTGGTCTGTCAACAAAGCACTTAAAAGAAACCCAGCTCATTCCAAATTTATATCAGTTTGTGGTAATCCATGTTTTCCAGCGGCTTTAGACAATATACGGTTCTCCCGCTGGCAGCATGAGGGCATTACGTTAGAGATGTATTCAATCCTGGGGGTGTGTTAATGTCCTTTTCTGACTTGATTGCTAAATACCAGATCCCACGTGCAGACTTTATGTATCTTCAATTGCGACACTATGTATTATCCTTACCTCCCTCGTGTGACCCGTCCCTTGACTTCGACCCTCTTACACATATTATTGCAATAGTTTCGCTCTCATCTTATAAAACCTCATATTTACTGGGATACTCTAACTGGATTTGAAATAAACCTTTGGGCTTCGACTGTCAGGAGTTGGGAGAAGGACTATCTTTCTCCCATTACTCATACGGAATTAACCGATAATTTTACTAATATTCTCAAGGCGCTCCATTTGTCATAACTCCAGGAAACGCATGTTAAATTTACACATAGAACCTACATCACGCCAGGCCAACGAAAATAAGAATTTACTCACCGGTAATTCTATTTCTCGTAGTCCGTAGTGGATGCTGGGACTCCGTAAGGACCATGGGGAATAGCGGCTCCGCAGGAGACTGGGCACAACTATAAAGAAAGCTTTTAGACTACTGGTGTGCACTGGCTCCTCCGACTATGACCCTCCTCCAGACTTCAGTTAGGATACTGTGCCCGGAAGAGCTGACACAATAAGGAAGGATTTTGAATCCCTGGTAAGACTCATACCAGCCACACCAATCACACCGTAAAACTCGTGATACAAGACCCAGTTAACAGTATGATAACAACTGAGCCTCTCAACAGATGGCTCAACAATAACCCTTTAGTTAAACAATAACTATATACAAGCATTGCAGACAATCCGTACTTGGGATGGGCGCCCAGCATCCACTACGGACTACGAGAAATAGAATTACCGGTGAGTAAATTCTTATTTTCTCTGACGTCCTAAGTGGATGCTGGGACTCCGTAAGGACCATGGGGATTATACCAAAGCTCCCAAACGGGCGGGAGAGTGCGGATGACTCTGCAGCACCGAATGGGCAAACTCTAGGTCCTCCTCAGCCAGGGTGTCAAACTTGTAGAATTTAGCAAACGTGTTTGACCCCGACCAAGTAGCTGCTCGGCAAAGTTGTAGAGCCGAGACCCCTCGGGCAGCCGCCCAAGAAGAGTCCACCTTCCTCGTGGAAAAGGCTTTCACTGATTTAGGATGCGGCAGTCCAGCCGCAGAATGTGCAAGCTGAATCGTACTACAGATCCAGCGAGCAATAGTCTGCTTTGAAGCAGGTGCACCCAACTTGTTGGGCGCATACAGGATAAATAGCGAGTCAGTCTTTCTGACTCCAGCAGTCCTGGAAACATAAATTTTCAGGGCCCTGACTACGTCCAACAACTTGGAAGCCTCCAAGTCTTTAGTAGCCGCAGGCACCACGATAGGTTGGTTCAGATGAAAAGCGGATACCACCTTAGGGAGAAATTGGGGACGAGTCCTCAATTCTGCCCTATCCATATGGAAAATCAAGGGCTTTTACATGACAAAGCCGCCAATTCTGATACACGCCTGGCCGAAGCCAAGGCCAACAACATGACCACTTTCCACGTAAGATATTTCAAATCCACGGTTTTCAGTGGCTCAAACCAATGTGACTTTAGGAAATCCAACACCACGTTGAGATCCCAAGGTGCCACTGGAGGCACAAAAGGGGGCTGAATATGCAGCACTCCCTTAACAAAAGTTTGGACTTCAGGTAGTGAAGCCAGTTCTCTCTGGAAGAAAATCTATAGAGCCGAAATCTGGACCTTAATGGAACCCAATTTTAGGCCCATAGTCACCCCTGACTGTAGGAAGTGCATGAAACGGCCCAGCTGAAATTCTTCCGTTGGGGCCTTCCTGGCCTCACACCACGCAACATATTTTCGCCATATGCGGTGATAATGGTTTGCGGTTACTTCTTTCCTAGCTTTAAATCAGCGTAGGAATGACTTCCTCCGGAATGCCCTTTGCCTTCAGGATCCGGTGTTCAACCGCCATGCCGTCAAACGCAGCCGCGGTAAGTCTTAGAACAGACAGGGCCCCTGCTGCAGCAGGTCCTGTCTGAGCGGCAGAGGCCATGGGTCCTCTGAGATCATTTCTTGAAGTTCCAGGTACCAAGCTCTTCTTGGCCAATCCGGAACAATGAGTATAGTTCTTACCCCTCTTCTCCTTATTATCCTCAGTACCTTTGGTATGAGAGGAAGAAACACATAAACCGACCGGTACACCCATGGTGTCACTAGAGCGTCCACAGCTATCGCTTGCGGGTCTCTCGACCTGGCGCAATATCTTTCTAGCTTATTGTTTAGGCGGGACGCCATCATGTCCACCTGTGGCCTTTCCCAACGGTTTACAATCAGTTGGAAGACTTCTGGATGAAGTCCCCACTCTCCCGGGTGGAGGTCGTGCCTGCTGAGGAAGTCTGCTTCCCAGTTGTCCACTCCCGGAATGAACACTGCTGACAGTGCTAACACGTGATTTTCCGCCCATCGGAGAATCCTTGTGGCTTCTGCCATCGCCGTCCTGCTTCTCGTGCCGCCCTGTCGGTTTACATGGGCGACCGCCGTGATGTTGTCTGACTGGATCAGTACCGGCTGGTTTTGAAGCAGGGGTTTTGCCTGACTTAGGGCATTGTAAATGGCCCTTAGTTCCAGAATATTTATGTGTAGGGAAGTGTCCTGACTTGACCATAGTCCTTGGAAGTTTCTTCCCTGTGTGACTGCCCCCCAGCCTCGAAGGCTGGCATCCGTTGTCACCAGGACCCAGTCCTGTATGCCGAATCTGCGGCCCTCTTGAAGATGAGCACTCTGCAGCCACCACAGCAGAGACACCCTTGTCCTTGGAGACAGGGTTATCAGCCGATGCATCTGAAGATGCGATCCGGACCATTTGTCCAACAGGTCCCACTGAAAAGTTCTTGCATGGAACCTGCCGAATGGAATTGCTTCGTAGGAAGCTACCATTTTTCCCAGGATCCGCGTGCAGTGATGCACAGATACCTGTTTTGGTTTTAGGAGGCCTCTGACTAGAGATGACAGCTCCTTGGCCTTCTCCTCCGGGAAAAACACTTTTTTCTGTTCTGTGTCCAGAACCATCCCCAGAAACAGTAGACGTGTCGTAGGGACCAGCTGTGACTTTGGAATATTTAGAATCCAGCCGTGCTGTTGTAGCACCTCCCGAGATAGTGCTACCCCGACCAACAACTGCTCCCTGGACCTCGCCTTTATCAGGAGATCGTCCAAGTACGGGATAATTATAACTCCCTTCTTTCGAAGGAGTATCATCATTTCGGCCATGACCTTGGTAAAGACCCTCGGAGCCGTGGATAGACCGAACGGCAACGTCTGGAATTGGTAATGACAATCCTGTACCACAAATCTGAGGTACTCCTGGTGAGGATGGTAAATGGGGACATACAGGTACGCATCCTTGATGTCCAGTGATACCATGTAATCCCCCTCGTCCAGGCTTGCAATAACCGCCCTGAGCGATTCCATCTTGAACTTGAATTTTTTTATATACGTGTTCAAGGATTTCAAATTTAAAATGGGTCTCACCGAACCGTCCGGTTTCGGTACCACAAACATTGTGGAATAGTAACCCCGTCCTTGTTGAAGTAGGGGCACCTTTACTATCACCTGTTGTGAATACAGCTTTTGAATTGCCTGTAACACAGCCTCCCTGCCTGAGGAAGTGGTTGGTAAGGCAGATTTGAGGAAACGGCGGGGGGGGGAAGACGTCTCGAATTCCAGCTTGTACCCCTGAGATACTACTTGAAAGATCCAGGGATCCACCCGTGAGCGAGCCCACTGATTGCTGAAATATTTGAGACGGGCCCCCACCGTACCTGGCTCCGCCTGTGGAGCCCCAGCGTCATGCCGTGGACTTAGAGGAAGCGGGGGGAGGACTTTTGCTCCTGGGAACTGGCTGTATGCTGCAGCTTTTTTCCCCTACCTCTGCCTCTGGGCAGAAAAGACGCGCCCTTAACCCGCTTGCCCCTATTGGGCCGAAAGGACTGTACCCGATAATACGGTGCTTTCTTTGGCTGTGAGGGAACATGGGGTAAAAATGTAGACTTCCCAGCTGTTGCTGTGGAAACGAGGTCCGAGAGACCATCCCCGAACAACTCCTCACCTTTATAAGGCAGAACTTCCATGTGCCTTTTGGAATCTGCAAATCCTGTCCACTGTCGAGTCCATAACCCTCTCCTGGCAGAAATGGACATTGCACTAATTTTAGATGCCAGCCGGCAAATATCCCTCTGTGCATCCCTCATGTATAAAAGTGCGTCTTTAATATGCTCTACGTTTAGCAATATAGTGTCCCTGTCTAGGGTATCAATATTTTCCGACAGGGAATCTGACCATGCAGCTGCAGCACTGCACATCCATGCTGAAGCAATAGCTGGTCTCAGTATAACACCTGTGTGTGTATATATAGACTTCAGGATAGCCTCCTGCTTTCTATCAGCAGATTCCTTCAGGGCGGCCGTATCCGGAGACGGTAGCGCCACCTTTTTTGACAAGCGTGTGAGCGCTTTATCCACCCTAGGGGATGATTCCCAACGTGCCCTATCCTCTGGTGGGAAAGGGTACGCCATTAGTAACCTCTTAGAAATTACCAGTTTCTTATCAGGGGAAGCCCACGCTTCTTCACACACTTCATTTAACTCCTCAGATGGAGGAAAAGCTACCGGTAGTTTTTTCTCTCCAAACATAATACCCTTTTTTGTGGTACCGGGGGTAACATCAGAAATGTGCAACACATTTTTCATTGCCTCAATCATGTAACGTGTGGCCCTACTGGAAGTTACATTAGTCTCATCGTCGTCGACACTGGAGTCAGTATCCGTGTCGACATCTGTGTCTGCCATCTGAGGTAGCGGGCGTTTTAGAGCCCCTGATGGCTTTTGAGACGCCTGGGCAGGCACAGGCTGAGAAGCCGGCTGTCCCACATTTGGTTTGTCGTCAAACCTTTTATGCAAGGAGTCGACACTGTCGCGTAATTCCTTCCACAGCACCATCCACTCAGGTGTCGACCCCGCAGGGGGTGACATCACATTTATAGGCATCTGCTCCGCCTCCACATAAGCCTCCTCATCAAACATGTCGACACAGCCGTACCGACACACCGCATACACACAGGGAATGCTCTGACCGAGGACAGGACCCCACAAAGCCCTTTGGGGAGACAGAGAGTATGCCAGCACACACCAGAGCGCTATATAACACAGGGATCCCACTATAAATGAGTGTTTTTCCCTTATAGCTGCTTATATAATATCTACTGCGCCTAATTTAGTGCCCCCCCTCTCTTTTTTACCCTTCTGTAGCTTGTAGACTGCAGGGGAGAGCCAGGGAGCTTCCTTCCAGCGGAGCTGTGAGGGAAAAATGGCGCCAGTGTGCCGAGGGAGATGGCCCCTTTTCTGGCGGACTTCTCCCGCTTTTTCTGGAATTCTGGCAGGGGTATATTTACACCTATATAGCCTTCCTGACTATATATGGTATAGATTTGCCAGCCAAGGTGTCTTATATTGCCCTCAGGGCGCGCCCCCCCCCCCCCAGCGCCCTGCACCCATCAGTGACCGGAGTGTGAGGTGTGCATGAGGAGCAATGGCGCACAGCTGCAGTGCGCTGCCTTGTTGAAGACTGAAGTCTTCTGCCGCCGATTTTCCGGAATACTTTTTGCTTCTGGCTCTGTAAGGGGGCCGGCGGCGCGGCTCCGGGAATGAACACCAAGGTCGGGTCCTGCGGTCGATCCCTCTGGAGCTAATGGTGTCCAGTAGCCTAAGAAGCCCAAACTACCACCAGTTAGGTAGGTTCGCTTCTTCTCCCCTTAGTCCCTCGCTGCAGTGAGTCTGTTGCCAGCAGATCTCACTGTAAAATAAAAAACCTAAAATATACTTTCTTTCTAGGAGCTCAGGAGAGCCCCTAGTGTGCATCCAGCTCAGCCGGGCACAAGATTCTAACTGAAGTCTGGAGGAGGGTCATAGTGGGAGGAGCCAGTGCACACCAGTAGTCTAAAAGCTTTCTTTATAGTTGTGCCCAGTCTCCTGCGGAGCCGCTATTCCCCATGGTCCTTACGGAGTCCCAGCATCCACTTAGGACGTCAGAGAAAACATATGGTCCCTTCCGAATCTGGGAACTGCCAGAAATGTGGGACTCCCAATGCTTTGTTTCTACATTGTTTTTGGAACTGCCCTAAAATAAAAAGAAATTCTGGTACAAAAAGTGTTATGGTTTATCAATTCCACATTTCAGCTTAAGTTAAAGCTGAATTGCAAAGGTATGCTTGGCCTGATCTTTAATGACTGGGGCATTCAGTCACATAAAAAACATCTTATCCCGTTATTATGTTATTTTAACTTTGGGGAAAAAGTTAATTCTTACTAATTTATTAAATCCCCTCCTAGGCTTGATACCTTGCGCACACGCCTTATTCGCACTTTGTACTGTATTTGGAGCGCCAGTCCACTATGCCTAATGTAGAATGCAATGTTATACGCTTTTATTAAAAAATGGGGCCCATTTATAGAATCTCTAGACCCTTCTCACCAACAACATATATAATCTTTGTTTGACTCAACTAGATGGTTTTGTTACGACGTATTGCTAATGAACCTTGATATGCTTACGTGAACTACTGATGTTTGTATATGTTCATGCTTCTCAATTTCTATTCTGATTCTGTTTTAGGTTTATCACAGGAAAGTTTTCTTATGCATGTTAAGAACACTGACTCCATTCCCTATGTCCCTCCCCTCCCTATCCTTTCTTCCCTTCTCAGTTTGTCCCCCTTCTTTCCTTTTCTTTTTTGGTTGGTTTCTATGTTTTCTTGTTCTTTTATTGTACAGTACTTATGCAGGTAAATTTTGGTTCCTGGTTGAAGGTTTTATTACAAGCCTTGCTTTCTGCCATTAATAATCTTAGCCTTCCTAGCTTTAGGAACCTTACATCCACTACATTGTACTTTTTCTAAAAAAGAGCAATTTTGTCTCCTTTAGGTTGTCTTCCTTTCATATATGGATGTATACCTTACCACATTTATGACATTGCGTAAAACGCCTGTATCTTTGTTCTCTTTATTATGAAAAACGTAATAAATAGATTTCACACAAAAAAAAAATAGGATTTTAATACCTACAGGTAAATCCTTTTCTCTTAGTACGTAGAGGATGCTGGGGTCAAATCAAGAACCATCGGGTATAGACGGGATCCACAAGAGACACAGGCACTTTAAGACTTTCAAAGGGTGTGAACTGGCTCCTCCCTCTATGCCCCTCCTCCAGACTCCAGTTATAGGAACTGTGCCCAGGGAGACTGCCATTTCGAGGAAAAGGATTTATTGTTAAACTAAGGTGAGATACATACCAACTCACACCTCAAGCACGCCGTACAACATGGCATTCAACGGCATGAATAACGTCAGCAACAGGCTGACTAAAAACGTAACACAACATGTGTTGAAACGTAACAAAAAACTGTAGATACAGTACGCACTGGGATGGGTGCCCAGCATCCTCTACGGACTAAGAGAAAAGTATTTACCGGTAGGTATTAAAATCCTATTTTCTCATACGGCCTAGAGGATGCTGGAGTCACATCAAAAACCATGGGGTTATACCAAAGCTCTAGAACGGGCGGGAGAGTGCGGATGACTCTGCAACACCGATTGACCAAACATGAGGTCCTCATCAGCCAGGGTATCAAACTTGTAGAACTTCGCAAAGGTGTTTGATCTCGACCACATAGCCGCTCGGCAAAGTTGTAATGCCGAGACCCCCCCCGGGCAGCCGCCCAGGACGAGCCCATCTTTCTGGTAGAATGGGCCTTCACCGATTTCGGTAACGGCAATCCAGCCGTAGAATGAGCATGCTGAATCGTATGACAGATCCAGCGCGCAATAGTCTGCTTGGAAGCAGGAGCCCCAATCTTGTTGTGAGCATACAGGACAAACCAGAGCCTCCGTTTTCCTAAACTGAGCCGTTCTGGCGACATAAATTTTCAAAGCTCTGACTACATCGAGAAACTTCGATTCCAGCAAGGCGGTAGTAGCCACTGGTACCACAATAGGTTGCTTCAAGTGGAACGACGAAACCACTTTAGGCAGAAAATTGTTGACAAGTCCTCAACTCTGCTCTATCTTCATGGAAGATCAAATAAGGGCTCTTGTGAGACAAGGCCGCTAATTCAGACACTCGCCTTGCGGATGCCAAGGCCAACAGCATGACCACTTTCCAAGTGAGGAATTTCAACTCTACCTTCTGTAAAAGGTTCAAACCAATGAGATTGAAGGAATTGCAACACCACGTTAAGATCCCATGGTGCCACTGGGGGCACAAAGGGAGGTTGTATGTGCAACACGCCTTTCGCGAAAGTGTGAACTTCTGGAAGGGAGGCCAATTGTTTTTGGAAGAAAACCGATAAGGCTGAAATTTGTACTTTAAATTGAGCCCAACTTTAGGCCCGCATCCACACCAGCTTGTAGAAAATGGAGAAAACGTCCTAGCTGAAATTCTTCCATAGGAGCCTTCTTGGATTCACACCAAGACACGTATTTTCTCCAAATACGGTGGTAATGTTTAGACGTTACTCCTTTTTCTGGCCTGAATAAGAGTGGGGATGACTTCCTTGGGAATACCCTTACGGGCTAGGATCCGGCGTTCAACCGCCAAGCCGTCAAAGTCGCGGTAAGTCTTGGAACACGCACGGCCCCTGCTGTAACAGATCCTCCCTCAGAGGAAGAGGCCAGGGATCTCCTATGAGTAATTCTTGAAGATCTGGATACCAAGCCCTCCTTGGCCAGTCTGGAACAATGAGGATCGCTTGAACCTTTGTTCTTCTTATGATCTTTATCACTTTTGGAACAAGTGGAAGCGGAGGAAACACATACACCGACTGAAACACCCATGGTGTCACTACGGCATCCACTGCTATTGCTTGAGGGTCTCTCGACCTGGAACAATATCTCTGAAGTTTCTTGTTGAGGCGAGACGCCATCATGTCTATTTGAGGGATTCCCCAAAGACTTATCACTTCTGCAAAGACCTCTTGATGAAGACCCCACTCTCCTGGATGGAGATCGTGTCTGCTGAGGAAGTCTGCTTCCCAGTTGTCTACTCCTGGAATGAAGATCGCTGACAGAGCGCTTGTATGCCTTTCCGCCCAGCGGAGAACCTTTGTGGCCTCTGCAATTGCCACTCTGCTCTTCGTTCCGCCCTGGCGGTTTATGTACGCTACTGCTATGTTGTTCGACTGAATCAAGACGGGACAATTGCGAAGATGTTCCGCTTGTAGAAGGCCGTTGTAAATGGCCCTTAACTCCAGAACGTTTATGTGTAGACAAATTTCCTGGCTGGACCATCTTCCCTGGAAGCTATCCCCTGCGTGACTGCTCCCCAGCCTCGGAGACTCGCATCCGTGGTCACTAGGATTCAGTCCTGGATCCCGAACCTGCGTCCCTCTAGGAGGTGAGAGCTGTGCAGCCACCACAGGAGTGAGATTCTGGTCTTGGAAGACAGGATTATTCTTCGGTGCATGTGCAGATGGGACCCGGACCACTTGTCCAACAGGTCCCATTGAAACACTCTGGCATGGAACCTGCCAAACTGTATGGCCTCGTAGGCCGCCACCATCTTCCCCAGCAACCGAGTGCATTGATGAGTCGATACTCTTGCCGGTTTCAGAATTTGTGACCAGGTACTGAATTTCCAGAGCCTTTTACACTGGAAGAAAAACTCTGTAATTCTGTGTCCAGAATCATTCCCAAAAACGACAGCCGTCTTGTCGGAACCAACTGTGATTTTGTCAAGTTTAGGAGCCAACCATGTTGCTGCAGAATTGTCAGGGAGAGCGTAATGTTCTGCAGTAATTGGTCCCTGGATCTCACCTTTATCAGATCGTCCAAGTATGGGATAATTGTGACTCCTTGCTTGCGCAGGAGAACCATCATTTCGGCCATTACTTTGGTGAAAACCCTCGGAGTTGTGGACTGACCAAACGGTAACGTCTGAAATTGGTAATGACAATCCTGAACTATAAAAACCTCAGGTAAGCCTGATGTGGAGGATAAATGGGAACATGTAAGTAGGCATCCTTTATGTCTACCGACACCATAAAATCCCCCTCCTCCAGACTGGAGATCACTGCCCGGAGAGATTCCATCTTGAATTTTTTTTAATTTTTTTTTTTTTTTTTTTTTTTTTTAGGTAGAAATTGAGGGATTTGAGGTTCAGGATTGGTCTGACTGAGCCGTCTAGCTTCGGGACCACGAACAGGCTCGAATAAAAGCCTTCTCCCTGTTGCGATGGGGGAACCTTGTCAATTACTTGATTGTGACACAATTTTTGTATTGCTGCGCATACCACCTCCATGTCCGGAAGAGAAGCTGGGAAGGCCAATTTGAAAAATCGGTGAGGGGGAACATCTTGAAACTCCAGTCTGTACCCCTGGGACACTATTTCTAAAACCCATGGGTCCAGGGCAGAACGAGCCCAGAACTGACTGAAGAGCTTGAGACGTGCCCCCACCAGTGCGGACTCCCGCAGAGGAGCCCCAGCGTCATGTGGTGGATTTGGCAGAAGCCGGGGAGGACTTCTGCTCCTGAGAACCGGCTACGGCCAGTGAACGTTTACATCTTCCCTTTCCTCTAGTAGCAAGGAAGGAAGACCCTCAGCCCTTTCTGTATTTACTGGGACGAAAGGAATGCATCCAATAGTGGTGTGCTTTCTTTTGTGGTGCAGGCACATAAGGTAAAAATGATGACTTACCCGCGGTAGCCGTAGATACCAAGTCAGCAAGGCCGTGACCAAACAATACACCACCTTTATACGGTAGAGATGCCATAGCTTTCTTAGAGTCAGCATCAGCATTCCATTGATGAATCCACAATGCTCTCCTAGCAGAGACTGCCATGGCATTGGCCCTTGATCCCAAGAGGCCAATATTCCTCGCAGCTTCCTTTAGGTAGACTGCAGCGTCCCTGATATAACCCAGTGTCAAAAGAATGCTGCACATTTTACGATAGCACTACTCACCCACGCAGATGCAATGGCTGGTCTGAGTAGTGTACCCGTGGTGACAAATGGATTTCAATGCATTTTCCTGCCTACGATCCGCAGGATCCTTTAGGGCTGCCGTGTCTGGGGACGGAAGAGCCACCTTTTTGGACAGCCGTGATAAAGCTTTGTCCACAATGGATAGGGGGGGGGGGGGGGGGGGGACTCCCATTTTCCCCTATCCCCAGAGGGAAACAGATACACCACTGGAATCCTTTTGGGAATCTGAAACTTTGTCAGGATTTTACCAAACCTTTTCACAAAGTGTGTTCAGTTCATGAGAGGGTGGAAAGGTTACCTCAGGTTTCTTTCCTTTATACATACAGACCCTAGTATCAGGAACAGTAGGGTCCTCAGTGATATGTAATACGTCTTTTATTGCCACAATCATGTACTGAATGCTCTTTGCCAGTTTTGGATCTAATCTGGCCTCACTATAGTCGACACTAGTCAGTATCCATATCAGTGTCTGCCAGTTGGGCAAATGAACGCTTTTGTGACCCAGAGAGGGTCTGGACTTGAAACAATACATCCTCTACGAATTTCTTCCATGCCTGGTTCTGAGACTCAGATTTATCCAATCTCTTATTTATCAGAGCCACATTAGCATTCAAAACATTCACCCAATCAGGTGTCGGCGGTGCCGACAGGGTCACTCCCACAGCCGTTTGTGTCCCTAATACAGTCTCCTCCTGGGAAGAGCACTCCGCCTCAGACATGCCGACACACGTGCACCCAACACACGCAGACACACTGGGCCTGGCCTATAGGGGACAGACCCACAGTAAAGCCTGTCAGAGAGACAGAGGGAGTTACTGCCAGTTCACACCCCAGCGCTAAAATCCGTCTGAAACACCACAGAAAATGCCCCAGACCAGCAGGACTTTTATAATGTACATAAAATGCACCAAAATAACCCCCCCCGTTTTTCACCCTGATACTTATGCAGCAGTGTGGGGAAGGACCAGCGTCTCAGCAGCCTTGTGTAGAGAAAATAGCGCTGAACTGTGTGCTGTGAGGGCTAAGCTCCACCCCCATAATGTCACACTTCAGACCTGCTCTTTTTAAATACATTTTTATACTGGCGGGGGTCTAGACAGTGCCCTGGCACTATGTCTGCTCTTGCCAGTTAGTTATAGAGGTTAAATAAGCTGCCCCAGAATGCATAGCGCCACCTCCTCTATAACCCCACCTCCCATCACAGGAGCTCAGTTTTTAGTTAACCAGCCCAATGCAGTAGCAGGAAAAGAGACGACAACGGTTATTAGCCACATACACCACACTCTCAAACCAGGAGAAGTGTCAGCGGCTAATGCCATACCAACCCAAAGAAGCTAAGTGCGTCAGGGTGGGCGCCTTGTGGAGCCCAGTGTACCTCGCAGAAAGAGTTTTAACAAAGGTAAGTTCTTACCATAAAACTCATTTTCTGCTGCGGGGTACACTGGGCTCCACAAGGAAAGACATAGGGGATGTCCTAAAGCAGTTCCTTAAGGGAGGGGACGCACTGTAGCAGGCACAAGAACCCGGCGTCCAAAGGAAGCATCCTGGGAAGCGCCAGTATCGAAGGCATAGAACCTTATGAACGTGGTCACGGAGGACCACGTAGCCGCCTTGCACAACTGTTCAAGGGTCGCACCATGGGGGGCCGCCCAAGAAGGTCCCACAGACCGAGTAGAATGGGCCGTAATGTGAGCAGGAGCCGAGAGACCAGCCCTCACATAAGCATGTACAATTACCATTCTAATCCATCTGGCCAAAGTTTGCTTGTGAGCAGGCCAGCCCCGTTTGTGAAATCCAAACAGCACAAAGAGAATCAGATTTCCTAGTAGAAGCAGTTCTCTTCACATAGATACGGAGAGCCCGTACCACATCCAAAGACCGCTCTTTGGGAGACAGATCAGGAGAAACAAGTGCCGGAACCACAATCTCCTGGTTAAGGTGGAACGAAGAAACCACCTTGGGTAAATATCCGGGACAAGTCCCAAGAACCGCCCGGTCACGGTGAAATATCAGATATGGGGGAACTACATGACAAGGCACCCAAATCCGACACGCTTCTAGCTGAAGCAATAGCCAGCAGAAACACCACCTTAAGGGAAAGCCACTTAAGATCAGCTGAACCAAGAGGTTCAAACGGAGACTCTTGTAGCGCCTCCAAAACCACCGACAAGTCCCAAGGAGTCACAGGCGGGACATAGGGAGGTTGGATACGCAACACACCCTGAGTAAAGGTATGCACATCAGGTACGGTCGCAATTTTTCTCTGAAACCACACCGAGAAGGCAGATATTTGAACCTTGAGGGAGGCCAGACGCAGGCCTAAGTCCAGGCCCTGCTGAAGAAAAGCCAAAAGTTTGGCTATACTAAACTTGGAAGCGTCATAATCGTTAGATGCGCACCAAACAAAGTAAGAATGCCAGACCCTATAGTAAACCGGTTTCCGGGCCCGCAACATAGTTTGAATGACCGCCTCAGAAAACCCTTTAGCCCTGAAGACGGAAGCTTCAAGAGCCACACCGTCAAAGACAGCCGGCCAGGTCCTGGTAGACACAGGGGCCCTGAACGAGGTCTGGGCGTTGTGGAAGTAGAATTGTACGCTCATGGCAATAGGCCTTGCAGGTCTGCGAACCAGTGCCGTCTGGGCCACGCTGGAGCTATGAGAAGCATATTTCCCTTTTCTTGCTTGAACTTCCAAATTACCCTGCGCAGGAGTGACACCGGAGGGAAAACGTACGGCAGCCAAAACCTCCACGGCACCGCCAGCGCATCCACGAATGCTGTTTGAGGATCCATTGTCCTTGCTCCGAAGACCGGAACCTTGTGATTGTGTCGAGACGCCATCAGATCTACGTCTGGAAGGCCCCACTTTCCACTAGGAGTTGAAACACTTCTGGATGGAGGCCCCACTCGCCGGCATGTACGTCCTGACGACTGAGAAAGTCCGCTTCCCAATTCAGGACTCCCGGAATGAATATTGCCGATATGGCTGGTAGATGGCGTTCCGCCCACTGAAGAATCTGTGAGACTTCATTGCCAAGCGGCTTTGAGTACCGCCTTGATGATTTATGTAAGCCACTGTGGTGGCGTTGTCCGACTGTACTTGAACAGGACGGTTCTGAATTAAATGCTGGGCCAGGTTCAACGTCTTGAAGACCGCCCGCAATTTCAGAATGTTGATCGAGAGGAGAGATTCCTCCTTGGTCCACCGACCCTGAAGGGAGTGTTGCTCCAGCACCGCTCCCCAACCTCTTAGACTGGCATCTGTCGTCAACAGGACTCCGTTGGATATCCAGAATGGACGGCCCCTGCGCAATTGCCGGTCCTGGAGCCACCAGAGCAGCGACTGACAGACCTCCGGAGTCAATGAGATCATGTGAGACCTGATCCGGTGAGGCAGGCTGTCCCACTTGGCTAGAATCAGCTTCTGGAGGGGGCGAGAATGGAATTGAGCATACTCCACCATGTCGAATGCTGATACCATGAGGCCCAGCACCTGCATCGCCGAATGCATCGACACTTGCGGACGAGAAAGGAAGCAACGAATCCTGTCCTGAAGCTTCAGGACTTTCTCCTGAGACAAGAACAACCTCTGTTTGTTAGTGTCCAATAGCGCTCCCAGGTGCACCATGCTCTGAGCAGGGACCAGGGAGGATTTCTTCCAGTTGATGAGCCACCCGTGGGCTTGTAGAAACTGGACAGTCATATCCAGATGATGTAGGAGAAGTTCTGGGGAATTTGCCAGGATTAACAAGTCCTCCAGATACGGCAGTATCCTGACCTCTTGACGGCGGAGTACCACCGTCATCACCGCCATAACTTTGGTGAAGACTCGCGAAGCCGTAGTTAAACCAAAAGGCAATGCCCGAAACTGGTAATGGAGGTTGCCAATCGCAAACCTCAGGTATTGCTGATGCGACACTGCTATAGGAATATGCAGGTAAGCATCCTGTATGTCCAGGGAGACCATGTAGTCCCCAGGTTCCTAGGCCAGAACTGTAGAGCAAAGGGTTTCCATACGGAACTTGGAAACCTTCACAAACCTGTTCAATGCCTTGAGGTTGAGAATGGACCGGGAGGACCCATTCGGTTTCGGGAATAGAAACAGCGGAGAATAGTACCCACGGCCCCTCTGCGCAAGAGGCACCTGTACTACGACTCCTGTATCCAGGAGGGTCTGTACCACCGAATGTAGAGTTTGCCTTTGTCTGGTCCAACGGGACGTCTGTCCGGCAAAATCGATTAAAGGGGGGGGGGGGGGGGTTTGAAGGCTATGGCGTAACCTTGAGTGACGACTTCCCGTACCCAGGCATCTGAAGTGGTCTTCAACCATTCCTGGGTATACCCTAGAAGCCGGCCCCCCACATTGGGATCCCCCAGGGGGAGGCACGCCCCGTCATGCGGTAGGCTTATCAGTCGTGGAAGCTGGCTGATGGGCCGCTCAGGCTCTTTTGGGTTTTGGCTTACCAGGTTTGGAAGTGCGGGCCTGCTCGTTGTACGCCTGACCTTCTGCTTTACCTGAAGGACGAAAGGAAGTACCTTTAGCCTTCGACACAGAAGGAGCGGTACTTGGCAGACAGGCAGTTTTGGCAGTAGCCAAGTCAGCCTTAATCTTAGTTAAGTCCTCCCCAAACAGAATATCTCCCTTGAAAGGGAGTACCTCCAGGGTTTTTCTAGAGTCCAGATCCACAGACCAGGATCTCAGCCACAAAATCCGGCGAGCCAGGACTGATGTAGTAGAGGCCTTGGCTGCTAGGATACCGGCATCAGAAGCTGCCTCTTTAATATAGCGAGAAGCTGTGACAATATATGACAAGCATTGTCTAGCATGGTCAGAAGAGATATCAGCTTCTAACTCCAAGGCCCATGCTTCAATAGCCTCTGCAGCCCATGTTGCTGCAATAGTGGGCCTTTGTGCAGCACCCGTGACGGTGTAAAATCGCTTTCAGACAACCCTCCACACATTTATCCGTAGGCTCTTTTAGAGACGTGACAGTAGTGACAGGTAGAGCTGAGGAAACCACCATCCTAGCCACAAGTGAGTCTACTGGAGGAGGCGTTTCCCAAATATTAGACAGCTCTGGCGCGAGGGGATAGCGAGCCAGCATCTTCTTTTGAGGCGCAAACTTCTTACCCGGGTTTCCCCAGGGTTCCTGATGTATATCCACTAGGTGCTCAGAGTGAGGTAAAACTTGTTTAGCCACCTTCTGACGCTTGAACCTATCTGGTTTCTTAGGAGGGACGGATGGCTCGGGATCATCCGTAATCTGTAAAAATAAGAATTTACTCAACGGTAATTCTATTTCTCGTAGTCCGTAGTGGATGCTGGGGACTCCGTAAGGACCATGGGGAATAGACGGGCTCCGCAGGAGACTGGGCACTCTAAAGAAAGATTCAGTACTATCTGGTGTGCACTGGCTCCTCCCTCCATGCCCCTCCTCCAGACCCCAGCCAAGGAAACTGTGCCCGGAAGAGCTGACATTACAAGGAAAGGATTTTGTTAATCCAAGGGCAAGACTCATACCAGCCACACCAATCACACTGTACAACTTGTGATAAACTTACCCAGTTAACAGTATGAACAACAACTGAGCATCACTCAACCGATGCTACATAACCATAACCCCTTTGTTAAGCAATAACTATATACACGTATTGCAGAAAGTCCGCACTTGGGACGGGCGCCCAGCATCCACTACGGACTACGAGAAATAGAATTACCGGTGAGTAAATTCTTATTTTCTCTAACGTCCTAGTGGATGCTGGGAACTCCGAAAGGACCATGGGGATTATACCAAAGCTCCCAAACGGGCGGGAGAGTGCGGATGACTCTGCAGCACCGAATGGGCAAACACCAGGTCCTCCTCAGCCAGGGTATCAAACTTGTAGAATTTTGCAAAGGTGTTTGAACCCGACCAAGTAGCAGCTCGGTAAAGCTGTAATGCCGAGACCCCTCGGGCAGCCGCCCAAGAAGAGCCCACCTTCCTTGTGGAATGGGCTTTCACTGATTTTGGATGCGGCAATCCAGCCGCAGAATGAGCCTGCTGAATCGTGTTACAGATCCAGCGAGCAATGGTTTGCTTTGAAGCAGGAGCACCCAGCTTGTTGGATGCATACAGGATAAACAGCGAGTCAGTTTTCCTGACTCCAGCCGTCCTGGCAACATAGATCTTCAAAGCCCTGACTACATCAAGCAACTTGGAATCCTCCAAGTCACGAGTAGCCGCAGGCACCACAATGGGTTGGTTCAAATGAAAAGATGACACCACCTTTGGCAGAAACTGTGGACGAGTCCGCAATTCTGCCCTATCCATATGGAAAACCAGATAGGGGCTTTTACATGACAAAGCCGCCAATTCTGACACACGCCTAGCTGAGGCTAAGGCCAACAGCATGACCACTTTCCACGTGAGATACTTTAGCTCCACTGTCTTAAGTGGCTCAAACCAGTGGGATTTCTGGAAACCCAAGACCACGTTAAGATCCCAAGGTGCCACTGGTGGCACAAAAGGAGGCTGAATATGCAGCACTCCCTTAACAAACGTCTGAACCTCAGGCAGTGAAGCCAGTTCTTTTTGAAAGAAAATGGATAGGGCCGAAATCTGGACCTTTATGGACCCTAATTTTAGGCCCATAGTCACACCTGACTGTAGGAAGTGCAGGAATCGACCCAGCTGGAATTCCTCTGTAGGGGCCTTCCTGGCCTCACACCAAGCAACATATTTTCGCCATATATGGTGATAATGTTTTGCTGTCACGTCCTTCCTAGCCTTTATCAGCATAGGAATAACTGCATCCGGAATGCCCTTTTCTGCTAGGATCCGGCGTTCAACCGCCATGCCGTCAAACGCAGCCGTGGTAAGTCTTGGAACAGACAGGGCCCCTGTTGCAACAGGTCCTGTCTGAGAGGCAGAGGCCATGGGTCCTCTGTGAGCATTTCTTGCAGTTCCGGGTACCAAGTCCTTCTTGGCCAATCCGGAACAATGAGTATTGTTCTCACTCCTCTTTTTCTTACGATTCTCAGTACCCTGGGTATGAGAGGAAGAGGAGGAAACACAGACCGACTGGAATACCCACGGTGTCACCAGTGCGTCCACAGCTATCGCCTGAGGGTCTCTTGACCTGGCGCAATACCTCTTTAATTTTTTGTTGAGGCAGGACGCCGTCATGTCCACTTGTGGCAGTTACAATCTGCGTGAAGACTTCTTGATGAAGTCCCCACTCTCCCGGGTGGAGGTCGTGTCTGCTGAGGAAGTCTGCTTCCCAGTTGTCCACTCCCGGAATGAACAGTGCTGACAGTGCTTGCACGTGATTCTCCGCCCAACGAAGAATCCTGGTGGCTTCCACCATTGCCACCCTGCTTCTTGTGCCGCCCTGGCGGTTTACATAAGCGACTGCCGTGATGTTGTCTGACTGAATCAGCACTGGTTGGTCTCGAAGCAGAGGCTCCGCTTGACTCAGGGCGTTGTATATGGCCCGTAGCTCCAGGATATTTATGTGCAGACAAGTCTCCTGACTTGACCACAGCCCCTGGAACTTTCTTCCTTGAGTGACTGCCCCCCCACCCTCGGAGGCTTGCATCCGTGGTCACCAGGACCCAGTCCTGTATGCCGAATCTGCGTCCCTCGAGGAGGGGAGCACCTTGTAGCCACCACAGAAGAGACACCCTGGCCCTGGGGGACAGGGTGATCATCCGATGCATCTGAAGATGCGATCCGGACCACTTGTCCAGCAGATCCCACTGAAAGATCCTCGCATGGAACCTGCCGAAGGGAATGGCTTCGTATGACGCCACCATCTTTCCCAGGACTCGTGTGCAGTGATGCACCGACACCTGTTTTGGCTTTAGGAGGTCTCTGACCAGAGTCACAAGCCCCTGAGCCTTCTCCTCCGGGAGAAACACCTTCTTCTGGTCTGTGTTCAGAATCATGCCCAGGAAGGGTAGACGCGTCGCAGGAATCGGCTGCGACTTTGGAATGTTCAGAATCCAGCCGTGCTGACGCAACACTTCCTGAGAGTGTGCTACGCTGATCAGCAACTGCTCCCTGGTCCTCGCCTTTATGAGATCGTCCAAGTATGGGATAATTGTAACCCCTTGCTTCCGAAGGAGCACCATCATTTCCGCCATCACCTTGGTAAAAACTCTCGGTGCCGTGGACAGGCCAAACGGCAACGTCTGGAATTGGTAATGACAGTCCCGTACCACAAATCTGAGGTACTCCTGATGAGGCGGATAAATGGGGACATGCAAGTAAGCATCCTTGATGTCCAGAGACACCATAAAATCCCCCTCTTTTAGGCTTGCAATGACCGCTCTGAGCGATTCCATTTTGAACTTGAATTTCTTCAGATAAATGTTCAGGGATTTTAAATTTAAAATGGGTCTGACCGAACCGTCCGGTTTCGGTACCACAAACATAGTGGAATAGTAGCCCCTTCCCCGTTGAAGGGGGGGAACCTCTACCACCACCTGCTGGAGAAAAAGTTTGTGAATTGCCGCCAACACTATCTCCCTTTCCATGGGGGAAGTTGGTAAGGTCGATTTTAGGTAACGGTGAGGGGGCGTCACCTCGAATTCCAGCTTGTATCCCTGAGACACAATTTGTATAACCCAAGGATCCACCTGTGAGCGAACCCACTGGTGGCTGAAATGTCGGAGACGCGCCCCCACGGCTCCTGGCTCCGCCTGTGGAGCCCCAGCGTCATGCGGTGGATTTAGTGGAAGCCGGGGAAGACTTTTGTTCCTGGGAACTAGCTGCATGGTGCAGCTTTTTTCCTCTACCCCTGCCTCTGGCAAGAAAGGACGCACCTCTGACCTTCTTGCTCTTCTGAGAACGAAAGGACTGCATTTGGTAATACGGCGCTTTCTTAGGCTGTGGAGGGACATAAGGCAAGAAATTTGACTTCCCAGCCGTAGCTGTGGAAACTAGGTCCGAGAGACAGTCTATCCGTCCCTGCAGCTACCGCACTACACATCCAGGCCGAAGCAATTGCTGGCCTCAGCAGTGTGCCAGAATGTGTATAAACAGACTTCAGGATAGCTTCCTGCTTTCTATCCGCAGGATCCTTTAGGGCGGCCGTATCCCGAGACGGCAGGGCCACCTTCTTAGACAAGCGTGTCAACGCCTTGTCTACCCTAGGGGAGGATTCCCAGCGTAACCTGTCCGTTGGCGGGAAAGGATACGCCATAAGTAATCTCTTGGAAATTATCACCTTCCTGTCAGGGGAATCCCACGCTTTTTCACATAATTCATTTAATTCATGTGAAGGGGGAAAAGTCACTTCATGCTTTTTCTCCCCATACATATAAATCCTCTTGTCAGGGACAGGATTTTCCTCAGAAATGTGCAATACATCCTTCATTGCTACAATCATGTAGCGGATGGCTTTAGTCATTTTAGGCTGCAACTTTGCCTCATCGTCATCGACACTGGAGTCAGCTTCCGTGTCGACATCTGTGTCAACTATCTGGGATAGTGTGCGCTTTTGAGACCCTGACGGCCTCTGCGCTGTAGGATCAGGCATGGGATGAGACCCTGACTGTCCCAAGGTTACAGTTTTATCCAATCTGTTATGCAAGGAGTTTACATTATCATTTAACACCTTCCACATATCCATCCAATCAGGTGTCGGCACCGTCGGCGGCAACACCACACTCAGCTGCACTTGTTCTGCCTCCACGTATCCTTCCTCATCAAACATGTCGACACAGGCGTACCGACACAGCACACACACAGGGAATGCTCTGACTGAGGACAGGACCCCACAAAGGCTTTTGGGGAGACAGAGAGAGAGTATGCCAGCACACACCCCAGCGCTATATAACCAAGGGATTACACTGTACCTTAGTGTTTACCCCGTAGCTGCCGTTAAATATATCTCTGCGCCTAAATTTATGTGCCCCCCCCCCCCTCTTTTTTACCCTCTATTGCACCTGTATACTGCAGGGGAGAGCCTGGGGAGCGTCCTTCCAGCGGAGCTGTGAAGAGAAAATGGCGCTGGTGTGCTGAGGAAGAAGGCCCCGCCCCCTCAGCGGCGGGCTTCTGTCCCGCTTTAATGTGTAAAAAATGGCGGGGGCTCGGGCATATATACAGTCCCAGACTGTAAATATGTCTATTTCTGCCAAAAAGGTAATTAATTGCTGCCCAGGGCGCCCCCTGCACCCTACAGTGACCGGAGTGTGCGGTGTGCTGTGGGAGCAATGGCGCACAGCTGCAGTGCTGTGCGCTACCTTAAGTGAAGACAGGAGTCTTTAGCCGCCGATTTCGATGTCTTCATGCTTCTGCTGCTTCTGTTCTTCTGGCTCTGCGAGGGGGACGGCGGCGCGGCTCCGGGAACGGACGATCAAGGTTAGGTACCTGTGTTCGATCCCTCTGGAGCTAATGGTGTCCAGTAGCCTAAGAAGCGCTACCTAGCTGCCATGAGTAGGTTTGCTTCTCTCCCCTCAGTCCCTCGTAGCAGAGAGTCTGTTGCCAGCAGAAGCTCTCTGAAAATAAAAAACCTGACAAAATACTTTTTCTAGCAAGCTCAGGAGAGCCCACTAGGAGCACCCAGCTCTGGCCGGGCACAGATTCTAACTGGGGTCTGGAGGAGGGGCATGGAGGGAGGAGCCAGTGCACACCAGATAGTACTGAATCTTTCTTTAGAGTGCCCAGTCTCCTGCGGAGCCCATCTATTCCCCATGGTCCTTACGGAGTCCCCAGCATCCACTAGGATGTTAGAGAAATTAATTTAATAGCCTCCAAAAGATCAGGAACATGCACATGTGAACTACCCTCCCCATCAGCAGTATCTGAGTCAGAATCTGTGGGGTCAGTGTAAGTGCCATCTTCATCAGACGAGGTGTCAGTGACAGCAGTGGATTGTGAGGAGATAAGAGCTCGCTTAGAGGACCCCTTGGACTTAGGCAAGCGAGAGTCAAACTTTTTAGTAGTCAGGGACTGGTTCAACGTCTTCAATTGAGCAGATAAATCGTCCACCCACGGCGGATTAGCTGCAGGGACCACATACGGTTGCACAGGCATAGGGGGTCCCATAGGGGGTGTTAGTTTATTAACTAGCGTATATAGAAGCGTGGAAAAAGCGGCCCACGGTGGGTCATTATGGACCTCCGTTGCCACAGTCCCACTGGGGGGCAAGGAGCCCCAGAACCAGAGCCCACAGCTGCTATATTCTCCTCATATGGATCTGTGGCTTCAGCAACACCGGCAGTGTGTTCAGCCACAGAACCATTACCTTCAGAAGCAGACATATAACTGCCAGTATTAGGTAACAGTACAATTGGAAGCAGCACAATACCTTTTACCCAAACCCCTGCGCAGTGTAGTCAGCACAAGCAGAGATATAGGAGAGATATGGTGACTAAAATCACAGAGAAAAATACGTATCAGAGTATATCTTGTGAATATCCTATATTATAAAACCTGACGCACCAAGCCCCCTCAGGTTATAGAATATAGGGATAGCAAGTTGAATGAGAGACACGAATGGAAACTACTCAGCAAGCTAATGCACACACATATAGTCACAGTTGTACAATGCAGAGGTTATTACGAACAATAATACTGCACTGGACCAGCTTATATAGCTATGTAGTCAATAGATATAACACTGCACAGTAAGAACTGGATGTATAGCACAGGGTAATTGTACTAGAAAACCCTGACTAAATGCACTCTTTCTTAACTAACACTGTCTAATAGGCAGGTAGAATACTTAAGTGTCAAGTAAAGTCACAGCGCTGACAACCAGGCGGCTTTACACAGGAGGATTTGCCCAAGCAGTCCCAGGAACGGTGTAGCTGAGAGAAATGGTGCCCAGACACTGACAGGGAGTGAGAAAGACAGATATGCAGCTTCGGGGCGGGAACATTTGCAGGAAATGGCGCCCTGGGGCTGGGGGAGGGGCTCCAGGTCTAAGCCTAATCTCCCTGCTGGCAAAACCACCGGGTACTGTGGGCTACTATTAAAATGGTTTGAAGAGAAAACCTGACCTGCACCCATGCCATGGTGATCTAGTGGGATCGCCTGTACTGCCAGTGTCCACCGCCAGCACGCGCGGCCTGCCTCCCACTGACCGCGCCGGATCATGATAAAGTACTGGTCCCACAACCGCGACCCACTCACCACCTCCCGAAGCGCAGCCACACCATCCCGGAGAGCCCCCGTCGTGTGTGCCTGACCATGGAAGAAAACCGGTGCCTCCTGCTGTAGTTACCCGGCAACCAGGGCTCGGGAGTGTACAGTGCCGCTGGGGAGAGATGGAGCTGCAGCAGTGAATGTCAGAAGACATATACACACTGCTGCTGCCCTTGAAGTCTTCACTTTTCTTCTAAAAAGCTCTTCTCAGGGCTGCCCAGCGCAGCCCCTCTGTTATGTGCCTGCTATCTGTGGCACCAACTACAAAACTGAGCTCCTGTGAAAGGAGGCGGGGTTATAGAGGCAGCGCTATGCATTCTGGGAACAGTCGAAGCTTTTCAGCCTGTTGGTGCCTCGGATCAAGATCCTACTCTACACGCCCATGTCTTTCCTTGCGGAACCCAGTGTACCCCGCAGCAGAAAAACCCTAACAAAGTCTTTTCAGAGAAACTCAGTAGAGCTCCTCAGAGTGCATCCAGTCTGCCTGGGCACAGATTCTAAACTGGAGTCTGGAGGCGGGGCATAGAGGGAGGAGCCAGTTCACACCCTTTGAAAGTCTTAAAGTGCCCATGTCTCCTGCGGATCCAGTCTATACCCCATGATTCTTGATGTGACCCCAGCATCCTCTAGGACATATAAGAAAATGGACATGGCTGCACAGCACTGAATTAAAGCACCAATAAGTGAGAGTGCTTAAGGTACACATGCATGGCTGGTGGGTGGCAGTGGGACTTGCTTGGTGAAGGGATGCCCAGTATTGGGTTTGGGGAGGGAGCTGCCAATAGACTGAGGGAGCATGGGAGGAAATCATGGCAATTGTACTCAGGGAGGCGGGGCAGAGGGTGTTGTGACACATCTGTAGTTAGAAGGCTCCAGAGTAAAGAGCAAAAAATAAATAGGATTTTAAATACCTACCCGTAAATCCTTTTTGCGTAGTCCATAAGGGATATTAGGGACCCAATTAGGACGATGGGTATAGACAGGTCCAAATGAGCAAGTGCACTTTAAATTCCTTCAACTGGGTGTGCTGGCTCCTCCCTTCTATGCCCCCTCCTACAGGCAGTTCTAGGTAAAACAGTGGCCGAAGGAGAAAAGGACATACTTGAGAGAAGGAAACATGACAAAAATGTGGTGAGATTTTTACACCAGCACACCACAACATAACATAACCTGGCCAGCAACAGCTGGCAACAGAAAAACAGCAACAGCTGAGCAGGAAATAAAGAACAGATAACCTGGAGAAGTCACCACACAGAAGCGGTCATCCAATATCCCTTATGGACTACAAGAGGAGGATTTACTGGTAGGTATTTAAAATCATATTTCCTCTAGCATCCATAAGGGATATTGGGACAGAATTAGTACGATGGGGGATGTCCCAAAGCTTCCAGAACGAGCGGGAACATGCAGAGACTGCTGTAGCACTACCTGCCCGAACTGGGTATCCTCCTTGTAGAATTTCACACACAAAAAAAAAAAAAAAAGTTCTTCCCCGATCAGGTGGCCGCTCTGCATAGTTGCAAGGACGAGACTCCACAGGCAGCCACCCAGGAAGAGCCCACTGACCTTGTAGAGGTGGGCCTTCAGAGACTGAGGAACAGATAAGGCTGCTGACACAGGCTCACTATCCAACAGGCCTCATACAATGAGCAATAGTCTGCTTTGAAGCCAGACAACCCTTTTTCTGCGCTCATAAAGCACAAATAAAGAATCAGTCTTCCTGACCCGAGCTGTGCGCCTTACATAGATCTTCAAGGCACGCACAATATCCAAAGACTCCGGAGGAGCAGACGCGTCAGAACAGAGCGGAACCACAATAGGCCGATTCAGGTGGAACGCGGAGACGACCTTTGGCAGAAACTACTGTCTAGTCCGGAGCTCCGCTCTGTCCTCGTAAGAACCCAAGTATGGACTTTTACATGATAAAGGCACCCAATTGTGAGAAGCTTCTAGCAGAAGCCAGGGCCAATAACATCGGTGTCTTCCATGCGAGGTACTTGTCTTATACAGTCATCAGAGGCTCAAACCAGGACTGTAGAAATTTCAACACTACATCCAAAGCTCAGGGTGCCGTAGGCAGCACACAGGGAGGTTGTATGTGGAGTACCCCTTGTAAGAAGGTAGAACTTCTAACAACACAGCCCATTTCTTCTGAAATAAAATTGAGAGCCGAAATCTGGACCTTAACGGAACCCAGACGTAAGCCTTCATCCACACTAGCCTGCAGGAAACGTCCCAAGTGAAACTCCGCTGGTGGATACATGCGTTCCTAACACCAAGAGACATCAGCTCCAGATAAAAAGGATAATGTTTTGACGTCACATGTTTTCTGGCTTGCACCATAGTGGCAATGAAATTTTGGAAAGCCCTTTGTGAGCTAGGATATTCCACTCAACTTTCGTGCCGTCAAACGAAGCCGCCGTAAATCCGGGTAGACGAACAGTCCTTGCTGGAGAAGATCCTTTCGTAGCGGCAGAGGCTAAGGGTCTTCTATGGACATGTCCAGAAGAGAAAAAAAGTTGCGTACCATGCCCTTCGGGGCCAATCCAGCGCAATCAGGATTGCTTGGACTCTGATGTCTGATCCATTGGAGCACCCTTGGGATCAACGGGATCTGAGGAAATAGGTAGCCCAGCCGGTAAGGCCAAGGCAATGTCCATGCATCCACTGCACGCGCCTGATGGTCCCTGGTTCGGGAGCAGTAGCAGCAAAGCTTCTTGTTGAGGCGAGATCATGTCGATCTGCGGGTACCCCCACCTGTCGACAATCTGTTGAAACACCTGAGGATGCAATCGTTGTCTGTCTGAACCTGGATCGCCTGATCCTTGAGTAGAGAGGAAGCCTGAATCAGAGCATTGTAGGTAGCCCGAAGTTCCAGAATGTTGAACTGAAGTAGGGCCTCTTGGGCAGACCACCTGCCCTGGAACTGCACCCCCTCGGTGACAGCTCCCAATCCTCTCAGGCTCACATCCGTCGTGAGGAAGATCCAATCCTGAATCCGGAAACATCGACCTTCCAGCAGGTTGGAAAGCTGTAACCACCACAGGAGTGAAATCCTGGCCTTGGGTGACCGCTGAATCATTCAGTGCATCTAAAGAGCTGAACCGGACTACTTGTTCAGGACAGCCCATTGGAAGGGCCTGGCATGGAACCTGCCGAACCGCCTCGTACGAGGCCACCATTTTCCCCCAATTTTATGCAAAGATGAATGGAAACTCGAGCAGAGAACCATGCGAACCATCTCTTGAAGTGGTCTCACCTTGTCCTCTGGGAGGAACACTCTCAGCTACAGTATCATACCCAGAAACAGGAGACTGAGACCGTTCCAGTTGAGACTTCTGTAGATTGAGGATTCACACGTGGTGAGACAGAAGGTGGATAGTGCGAGCTATATAGAGCAGTAGAAGCTCCTTGGAACTTGCCTTTATCAGGAGATCTTTCAGGTAAGGGACAATGTTGACCCCCTGGACTCTGAGCTGGAACATCATTTCTGCCATCACCTTTGTGAACACCCTCGGAGCTGTAGACAGGTCGAAGGGCAACGCCTGAAACTGGTAGTGATCGTTCAGTAGGGCAAACCGTGAATAGGCCTGATGAGGAGGCTATATCGGGATATGGAGGTAGACATCCTTGATATCCACGGACATAAGGAATTCTTCTTGTTCCAGGCCCATGATCACCACTCTCAAAGATTCAATCTTGAATTTGAAACCCTACAGGTAAGGATTCAAGGACTTCAGATTCAAAATGGGTCTTAGACCAGTCTGGTTTTGGCACTACAAACAGACTGGAGTAGTAACCTTATCCGCGCTGTAGCAGGGATACTGGAACTGGACCAACTTGATGGCCAGTAGTAGTGTAACACGGCATACTTCCCAAAACTGGCAAGCCTGATTTGAAAAATCGTTGGGGAGGAGCAGTCGAACTCCAGCTTGTAACCCTGAGATAAGGTACCTTACCCAGGCATCTCGGCAGGAACAGTCCCAGATGTGGTTGTAGTGACGCAACAGAGCTCCCACCACGAGATGCTCTCGGGGTGGGCACCGTCATGCAGAAGTCTTTATGGAAGCTGAACTGGTGCTCTGTTCCTGAGAGCCAGCATCGGCTGGTTACTTAGGCTTACCTCTGGAACCTATAGCTGCATTGGAGGAACCCCGGGCCCTAGATTGAAATTTGGAGGACTGAAAGGACTGAGTAGACTGTCCCGGGTAGGTGCGTCTAGCAGGCGGAGCCTCTGAAGGGAGATACATGGATTTCCCAGCAGTAGCTTTGGAAATCCATGAGTCCAATTTACCTCCGAAGAGCCATGCACCTGTGAAGGGAAGAGATTCCACATTACGTTTGGAATCAGCATCTGCAATACATTGACGCAACCATATGGCTCTGCTTGTAGACACAGCCATAGCAGTGGTTCCAGCATTTATATTGCCAATCTCTTTAAGGGAGTCAGAGGACTCTTGCCATGTCCTGAATGTGTTTCAGGAAAGTTACAGTAACCAAGGTCATATCACCCAAAAGACCCTCATGAATCCGAGTAGCCCATGTACAGTATGAATGGCATCTGTCATCCAGCAATGACCGGCCTTTGAGCTATACCTGCAGCAGTGTAGATAGATTTTAGCGTGGTCTCTATTTTCCTATCCCCCGGGTCCTTAACCGTTAAAGAGCCCGGAGCGCCATCTTTTTAGAAAGGCGAGACATACAGCTACTGCTGGAGATACTTCCCTTAATTTCCTGTCTTCAGGGGCAAATGGGAAGGTATTTAAAAACCTTTTGACACCTGATATTTTCTATTTGGATTTTTCCATGCTAATTTAAATAAATCATCCAATTCTTTGGAATCAGGAAAGGTGACACTCCGTTTGCCTTGTGGGAGGAAAAATTACTGCTGACTAGTAGCGTAGTAACATCCCGTATAGCCAATATGAGGGGTTCTATACTCCGTGTAGGGATGGAATCCCCACTAATGTGGTCTCCATCATCCCCATCCGCCTGTACATCAGAATCTTATAGGATTGCAGGTAAAGCACGTTTTTGTGCACCTGTACACAGCGGGGTATGGGAAGCATCAGCCTTAGCAGTTAGGTTAGCCACTGCTTGTTGGAGTTCTTGAGTTGTATTGGCAGTGAGCTGAGCGGACATATCAGACATCATAGTTTTTATAGCCCCCAGCCAGGAACGCTCTGGACTCTCCCCCTTGTTATCAGAATTTTGTTATCAGAATTTTGTGATGACTGACTACACTGCTCACATGATATGGAACCAGATGAAATAGGGGAGAATCTGGCATTACATACACTGTATAACTTCTGTTTCACCATAATGAAATACAGACAATATACACCTACAACACAGACTGAATACAATACAAGCCTGCCCTATTGCATGTGAGAGGAGACACAGAAGAGAGGACCCCAGCACACCCAACGCTGCACAGCCCCAGTAAGACTGTCCGCATTTTATGTAGTACAATAAAACAGTGATCCTGCTGTACAGAAATTGTAAACTGTGCACTAATAGCGGCTCTCGCCCTCTACACCCGATACAAGCGTATTAGGCTGCTGTTGGCTTATGCAGAGGAAGGTGCAAAATGCCATTGTGCCCGCTCTGATGTAAGCTCCGCCCCCTGCTATGGCACCAGAACTACTATAAGATTTTTATACTGGCAGTGCCTCCACAGGCTGTGTAGCCTCACAAATACTTGGTACAACATACCTCCCGCCAGTCTCAGGCAGGGGCACCTGCGGGTCCCCCCCCCAGGAATAACCTGTACGCCTCAACCACACATCTGCCGCACAATGAACCAGCCCCCCCCCCCCCCCCCCCCCAGTGGGGCTCCCGGTTTGTACTCACCACGGTCACATTCAAGCTGTTAGGGGTGCGCGCCAAGCTGCGGCTGCGATAGCTAAGGCGCAGTGCCCAGCTGAACAAACAGCCCCTCAGAACGGTGGTCCTGCAGCGGAGAAGCGGCTCTGCACCTCATGAGGTCGGTGACCGTCTCCCCCCTAACTCCCACTGCGCAGGTAGGCTGCTGCCCAAACAGCATACCTAAACAAAACAAGTTTTAAATTAAATTGAAGGGAAAAAAAAAAAAGCCTCTCGAGCTGCAGAGTATGCATCCCCTCCTGACGCAACTTTTTTCTAAACTGCCTGTAGGAGGGGGCATAGAGAGGAGGAGCCAGCACACCCAGTTGAAGAAATTTAAAGTGCACTGGCTCCTTTGGACCAGTCTATAGCCTTCGTACTAATTCTGTCCCCAATATCCCTTATGGATGCTAGAGAAATTGTTACAACAGCTAAAAGTAAATCCCAGGTGCTGCCAGCGACTATAGCTCCACATTTCTGCAGTTAGTGTACGGATTAGAACAATTACCCGTGAGGAGCGAGCATACCCCAAATTAGCAACGAAAACGCAAATCTCACCATCAGCAAGTAAAGCGGCTATCACTATTCATAAGTCAGCACTTCTTCAGTCTTGTAAAAAGGTGTGTTAAATAAAAACAGCATGGATAACTTGGCATATTTCACCTTGACCCCTACAGTAAAACTCAATATGATTTCAGTAGTTAATATTTGAGTACAGCTTTAGTTGCAATCTGTTGTAAAGACACCAATATCAAACATGCATGTGTGCCCGGTAGCCTGGCATGGATAGTATGGCCTAGACATACATACAAGCAAATTTGCATCAGGACCTTGTGGCTAGACTGATACTGGGTAGGCATACATATCTGAAAGTAAACCAAGTAGAGGTAGAACACTATAAACCAAGTATCTACCACACACACTAGCCAAAACCTACTCCAGTCCATAACACATTACCAGGCATGTGGAAATTATGGTCAGAAAGAGCTGCCTATTACCCCCATCACCATGTGTACTACTGTAATCTGCCGACTGCAGCAACAAATTCAGACATGATCAAGCCAGAGTGTCTTTCCTTTGCCATTCACATTTGTGAATAATCAATTTGCTGAAACAGCAAGTATGGCTTTTGTTACAGGCAACCCATCCTACACCCAGACAATAGCCTAAGCACTAGACCATGGTCCGTCTTGCATCACAGAATGAGCACTTTATCTGGATACTTCCTATTCCCTATATGCCCCGAGTCACGTATAGTTAAGGTCCAGAGTGCAATCTTAATAACAGAACACACACACACACACATGGTTTCTGATAAATTTATTGTCCTGCCTGTTCTACACATTAGAAAAAGAATCCCAGGATTTTGCCTCCTGTGTGTTTTCGCCGCGCTTCTTCATGGTCCATAATGCCAGCTGAAGTTGTGAGCACAATATACCTGAAACAAGAAAGTCAGACTAATGTCATACATTCCATAAAATGATCTCTCAATATGATAAATTCCATTTCAATTACCAAACTATGCTTTAACATCATGGATTTGCTTTTAGGCAAAACCATTGACGCTTTACCAATTAATGTGATCTATAAGAGCGTATCACAGCATTGTCAAGTATACAATATTTTGTTAGGCAGTCTCATTACAAGATCCAGTGAGTAATGCGGCAGTTGAATATAGAGTTAGGTAGTGTTAAGCTGCATGTTTTAGCAGGGCGCCGCGCCCTGACCGATTTTTAAGGGCAAAATCGGCCCTGCCCTTTCTGCAGCAGCCTGCTAGAACAGCCACCCACTTCCTGCCCTCCCAGCGTGTAAAGATGCCGTGCGCATGCGCGCAGCATCCATTCACGCTGTGAAAGCTTGGGGAAGCCCAGCACCACACACCCCCAACAGTGACCCGCCCACGCCCCTTTTTGCAGCGCGCAAACACGCTTGTGCCCCTCACAGTCCGGCGCCCTGCCCAGATTCTACAGTGAACACTAGCATACCTTACTAATTAGGTGCCTGAACCCTGAGCATCTGGATGCCGCTGTCTGTATTCAGACTGCCAGCATCCCGATACCATGTACTCATTACAGCCATAAAGAGTTCTGCATGGATAGCCTTGCAATACAATTTCTGCTACTATACACCAAATATGATACACTAAGCAGGGGCCTAACCACAGGTTAAGATGCCCACAAATACTAACACTGCATAAAAAGGTTACAGCCCAATACAAAACTGAACAGCGTGTTAAATAAAATTCCATAGTCCAGTCTCGTTACATTTTCAAGTTATTTCGAATTAATCCCCCACAGATTCTAATTAAAATAATAAGAATTTACTCACCGGTAATTCTATTTCTCGTAGTCCGTAGTGGATGCTGGGGACTCCGTCAGGACCATGGGGAATAGCGGCTCAGCAGGAGACAGGGCACAAAATTCAAAAGTTTGACCACTAGGTGGTGTGTACTGGCTCCTCCCCCTATGACCCTCCTCCAAGCCTCAGTTAGGATACTGTGCCCGGACGAGCGTACACAATAAGGAAGGATTTTGAATCCCGGGTAAGACTCATACCAGCCACACCAATCACACCGTACAACTTGTGATCTGAACCCAGTTAACAGTATGATAACGTAGGAGCCTCTGAAAAGATGGCTCACAACAATAAACAACCCGATTTTTTTGTAACAATAACTATGTACAAGTATTGCAGACAATCCGCACTTGGGATGGGCGCCCAGCATCCACTACGGACTACGAGAAATAGAATTACCGGTGAGTAAATTCTTATTTTCTCTGACGTCCTAGTGGATGCTGGGGACTCCGTCAGGACCATGGGGATTATACCAAAGCTCCCAAACGGGCGGGAGAGTGCGGATGACTCTGCAGCACCGAATGAGAGAACTCCAGGTCCTCCTTAGCCAGGGTATCAAATTGGTAGAATTTTACAAACGTGTTCTCCCCTGACCACGTAGCTGCTCGGCAGAGTTGTAATGCCGAGACCCCTCGGGCAGCCGCCCAAGATGAGCCCACCTTCCTTGTGGAGTGGGCATTGACAGATTTAGGCTGTGGCAGGCCTGCCACAGAATGTGCCAGTTGAATTGTGCTACAAATCCAACGAGCAATCGTCTGCTTAGAAGCAGGAGCACCCAGCTTGTTGGGTGCATACAGTATAAACAGCGAGTCAGATTTTCTGACTCCAGCCGTCCTTGAAATATATATTTTCAATGCTCTGACAACGTCCAGCAACTTGGAATCCTCCAAATCGCTAGTAGCCGCAGGCACCACAATAGGCTGGTTCAGGTGAAACGCTGATACCACCTTAGGCAGAAAATGAGGACGCGTCCTCAATTCTGCCCTGTCCGAATGGAAAATCAGATATGGGCTTTTATACGATAAAGCCGCCAATTCCGACACTCTCCTGGCTGAAGCCAGGGCCAGTAGCATGGTTACTTTCCATGTAAGATATTTCAAATCTACCGATTTGAGTGGCTCAAACCAATGGGATTTGAGAAAATCCAAAACTACATTGAGATCCCACGGTGCCACTGGGGGCACAACCGGGGGCTGTATATGTAGTACTCCTTTTACAAAAGTCTGGACTTCAGGAACTGAAGCCAATTCTTTCTGGAAGAAAATCGACAGGGCCGAAATTTGAACCTTTAATGGACCCTAATTTGAGGCCCATAGATAATCCTGTTTGCAGGAAATGTAGGAATCGACCCAGTTGAAATTCCTCTGTCGGGGCCTTCCTGGCCTCACACCATGCAACATATTTTCTCCAAATGCGGTGATAATGTTGTGCAGTCACCTCCTTCCTGGCTTTGACCAGGGTAGGGATGACCTCTTCCGGGAATGCCTTTTTCCCTTAGGATCCGGCGTTCAACCGCCATGCCGTCAAACGCAGCCGCGGTAAGTCTTGGAATAGACACGGTCCCTGCTGAAGCAGATCCCTTCTTAGAGGTAGAGGCCACGGATCTTCCGTGAGCATCTCCTGAAGTTCCGGGTACCAAGTCTCCAGTTTTTTGTTGAGGCGGGACGCCATCATGTCCACCATTGGTCTTTCCCAATGGACTACAATCATGTGGAAGACTTCTGGATGAAGTCCCCACTCTCCCGGGTGAAGATCGTGTCTGCTGAGGAAGTCTGCTTCCCAGTTGTCCACTCCCGGGATGAACACTGCTGACAGTGCTATCACATGATTTTCCGCCCAGCGAAGAATCCTTGCAGCTTCTGCCATTGCCCTCCTGCTTCTTGTGCCGCCCTGTCTGTTTACGTGGGCGACTGCCGTTTATGTGAAGAGACGTTTCCAGGCTTGACCACACGCCCTGGAAGTTTCTTCCTTGTGTGACCGCTCCCCAGCCTCTCAGGCTGGCATCCGTGGTCACTAGGACCCAGTTCTGTATGCCGAATCTGCGGCCCTCTAACAGATGAGCACTCTGCAACCACCATAGCAGAGAGACCCTTGTCCTTGTCGACAATTTTATCCGCTGATGCATCTGCAGATGCGATCCGGACCATTTGTCTAGCAGATCCCACTGAAAAATTCGTGCATGGAATCTGCCGAATGGAATCGCTTCGTAAGAAGCCACCATTTTTCCCAGGACTCTTGTGCATTGATGCACAGACACTGTCCCTGGTTTTAGGAGGTTCCTGACGAGTTCGGATAACTCCCTGGCTTTCTCCTCCGGAAGAAATACCTTTTTCTGAACAGTGTCCAGAATCATCCCTAGGAACAGCAGACGTGTCGTCGGGATCAGTTGGGATTTTGGAAAATTCGAAGAAGGATCATCATTTCGGCCATTACCTTGGTAAAGACCCTGGGTGCCGTGGACAATCCAAACGGCAGCGTCTGAAACTGATAATGACAGTTTTGTACCACGAACCTGAGGTACCCTTGGTGTGAAGGGCAAATTGGGACATGAAGGTAAGCATCCTTGATGTCCAAGGACACCATAAAATCCCCTTCTTCCAGATTCGCTATCACTGCTCTGAGTGACTCCATCTTGAACTTGAATTTTTGTATGTACAGGTTCAGAGATTTCAGATTTAGAATAGGTCTTACCGAGCCGTCCGGCTTCGGTACCACAAATAGCGTGGAGTAATACCCCTTTCCCTGTTGTAGAAGGGGTACCTTGATTATCACCTGCTGAGAATACAGCTTGTGAATGGCTTCCAATACCGTCGCCCTGTCTGAGGGAGACGTTGGCAAAGCAGATTTTAGGAACCGGCGAGGGGGAGACTTCTCGAATTCCAACCTGTAACCCTGAGATACTACCTGCAGGATCCAGGGGTCCACCTGCGAGTGAGCCCACTGTGCGCTGAAATTCTTGAGGCGACCCCCCACCGCCCCTGAGTCCGCTTGTAAGGTCCCAGCGTCATGCTGAGGCCTTTGCAGAAGCCGGGGAGGACTTCTGCTCCTGGGAAGGGGCTGCTTGCTGCAGTCTCTTACCCTTTCCTTTGCCTCGGGGCAAATATGAATGTCCTTTTGCTCGCTTGTTCTTATAGGAACGAAAGGACTGCGGCTGAAAAGACTGCGTCTTTTTCTGCTGGGTGGGGACTTGAGGTAAAAAGGTGGACTTCCCGGCTGTTGCTGTGGCTACCAAATCCGATAGACCGACCCCAAATAATTCCTCCCCTTTATACGGCAATACTTCCATATGCCGTTTGGAATCCGCATCGCCTGACCACTGTCGTGTCCATAGACTTCTTCTGGCAGATATGGACATCGCACTTACTCTTGATGCCAGAGTGCAGATATCCCTCTGTGCATCTCGCATATATAGGAATGCATCCTTTAATTGCTCTATAGTCAATAAAATACTGTCCCTATCCAGGGTATCAATATTTTCAGTCAGGGAATCCGACCAAGCCACCCCAGCACTGCACATCCAGGCTGAGGCGATTGCTGGTCACAGTATAACACCAGTATGTGTGTATATACTTTTTAGAGTATTTTCCAGCCTCCTATCAGCTGGATCCTTGAGGGCGGCCGTATCAGGAGACTGTAACGCCACTTGTTTGGATAAACGTGTGAGCGCCTTGTCCACCCTAGGGGGTGTTTCCCAGCGCGCCCTAACCTCTGGCGGGAAAGGGTATAACGCCAATAACTTCTTTGAAATTAGCAGTTTTTTATCAGGGGTAACCCACGCTTCATCACACACGTCATTCAAATTCCTCTGATTCAGGAAAAACTACAGGTAGTTTTTTCAGACCCCACATAATACCCCTTTTTGTGGTACTTGCAGTATCAGAGATATGCAAAGCCTCCTTCATTGCCGTGATCATATAACGTGTGGCCCTACTGGAAAATACGTTCGTTTCTTCACCGTCGACACTAGATTCGGTGTCCGTGTCTGTGTCGACCGACTGAGGCAAAGGGCGTTTTACAGCCCCTGACGGTGTTTGAGACGCCTGTACAGGTACTAACTGGTTTGCCGGTCGTCTCATGTCGTCAACCGACTTTTGCAGCGTGCTGACATTATCACGTAATTCCATAAACAAAGCCATCCATTCCGGTGTCGACTCCCTAGGGGGTGACATCACCATTACCGGCAATTGCTCCGCCTCCACACCAACATCGTCCTCATACATGTCGACACACACGTACCGACACACAGCAGACACACAGGGAATGCTCTGATAGAAGACAGGACCCCGCTAGCCCTTTGGGGAGACAGAGGGAGAGTTTGCCAGCACACACCAAAGCGCTATAATTATATAGGAACAACCTTATATAAGTGTTGTTTCCTTATAGCTGCTTAAATATATATAATATCGCCAAAAAATGCCCCCCCTCTCTGTTTTTTACCCTGTTTCTGTAGTGCAGTGCAGGGGAGAGCCTGGGAGCCTTCCTAGCAGCGGAGCTGTGTAGGAAAATGGCGCTGTGTGCTGAGGAGATAGGCCCCGCCCCCTATTCCGGCGGGCTCTTCTCCCGGTTTTTCTGAGACCTGGCAGGGGTGAAATACATCCATATAGCCTCATGGACTATATGTGATGTATTCTTTTTAGCCAGAAAGGTATTAACATTGCTGCCCAGGGCACCCCCCCCAGCGCCCTGCACCCTCAGTGACCGCCGGTGTGAAGTGTGCCTGAGCGCAATGGCGCACAGCTGCAGTGCGCTACCTCATGAAGACTGAAAAGCCTTCAGCCGCCGGTTTCTGGACCTCTTCTTACTTCGGCATCTGCAAGGGGGTCGGCGGCGCGGCTCCGGTGACCCATCCAGGCTGTACCTGTGATCGTCCCTCTGGAGCTAGTGTCCAGTAGCCTAAGAAGCAAATCCATCCTGCACGCAGGTGAGTTCACTTCTTCTCCCCTAGGTCCCTCGTTGCAGTGAGCCTGTTGCCAGCAGGACTCACTGAAAATAATAAAACTATCAAAACTTTTACTCTAAGCAGCTCTTTATGAGAGCCACCTAGATTGCACCCTGCTCGGACAGGCACAAAAACCTAACTGAGGCTTGGAGGAGGGTCATAGGGGGAGGAGCCAGTACACACCACCTAGTGGTCAAACTTTTAAATTGTGTGCCCTGTCTCCTGCGGAGCCGCTATTCCCCATGGTCCTGACGGAGTCCCCAGCATCCACTAGGACGTCAGAGAAATACAAAATTAGGGTGTATGCCAAGTAATAAACCGCGTGGCACCGTCCACTCCGTGGCCTCCAGTTTCTGTTCTAGCTGTATGATGTATGTGGAGTTTTAATATGCTGATCACACTACTCAAAGATCTAGTGGCAGTTTAGTGTCTCAAACTCTTTGGTATACGTGTGTGTGTGTGTGGCTGTGGTAGGAAAACTAGGCTGCAAGGCCCATTGCAGAATGCTTCCCTGCTACCAGATGCAATAGCCATTTTGTTTCCAAGTGGTGCAATAAAGTTGTTCTGTACTTTTCTTTTGGGTCATGTTAGAACTGGGTGACTGTCTCTGCTGTATCTCAGCAATGCTCCGTTTACCCCTTAAACATCGCAAACCCGGGTCAGATCTGGGATTTGAACACGGCTCCAACCCGGGTAAGACGTTCACATCGCAACACTGACCTGGGTTATTCCCGGGTTATTGCAGTGTTGGTGCCTTTTTGCTCAACCCGGGTCACCCATGTTAAAACCAGTGTGATGTAATTTTCAAAGGACTTGATTGGTTCCCAATATTTGCCCATTCAACTTATTGACCACCTGCTGTTGGGACCTAATAAAGCCTGATGCCACAAGCATTTTAATGATGCTGTGATAGGTTATCGTATCCCTGACTGTACCCGTTATCTGCGGACGGATTTCCTCCTTACCCCTGATCCGCAGCAACTCACTGACTTCATCATCACCCCAGTTTGACATGGTTAATGAGGTCAAAGGAGTGCTGAACTGGTCCAAACGAGTGTAGAGCTGTGCAGATTGCTTTAAGACAAGTGTGCTCGCAGTGCAGTACTGTAAATAAACCTCAGCTGACTACAAACAGCCAATCAGCGCTATTGCTTCAGAGCCAGGTCGAATATCCTGGGACTGTACCTTTTTAGAGCAAAATAACCCGGGTCAGATACGTGTACAACCCTTCTTTTAACCCGGGAACAAATACCGGGTTGGACGACCCAGGATATTCAACTTGGCGCATTCCCACCGCACCTCTACCTGGGTCGACTCAGCAGCAACCCGGAAAAAACGCGGGTAATTTTGGCGATGTGAAAGGGGTTTGACCCCTTTCACACCGCAAATATATCCAGGGATATTGCCAGGTCATGCAGTCTAAAAGCACCACTTTCGAATATCCTAGGTTGAGCAACCCTGCATTTCAACACGGTATAAAAGCAGTGTTACACACGGGTTGGATCCAGGTCAATGTGCACTCTAAAGTGCCAACCCAGGTTATTAAACCCTGCATTCATGTGAAAGTGCCGATTAGCCGTTCCTTGATGTCAGCAGCCTGAGCCCTGCTACACAGGAGAGCATTAAAGACAGAGCAACAAGGAGCATTAACAATTAGAGCTATTAAGAATTAGGGGTGAGGCAGAAATTGGGAGGTATGCAGAAAGCTGCCTAGCAACTTGGGTGTGGCCTATATGAAAGGGGCATGGCTGCGAGTCACGGACACTTGTATCATCACTAAGGGGGCATAGCGTCTATTCACCGCTGCTCTAAGTAAAGCAGCAGTGAGAGGAGCCTCCCAACTGCCTTCTCCACCGCGAGACACTGCGGCCCACAGGTGGGACAGCCCCAAAAAAAACTACTGTCCCGCGAAAATCGGGACAGTTGGGAGATATGTTTTGTGTATAAAACATAGCTCTGTCAGCTACAATTCCTGCAATGCTGTGAGCTGTAACCACCCTCTCCTTTTGTCCCCTTCTGAAAGATCTTTATGAGCCACAAAAAGTCAGTTTAAAATGACATCCATGGTGTTTTAATTGCTGACCCAGGTTGAGTTAAAAGGAGCCAACCCTGCAATAACCCAGGTTGAAAATGTAGTGTGAAAGGTACCTGGTCAGACCCAGGTTTGCAGTGTGAAAGGGAGTGATCTATGGCTGACAATTTATAGTTTATTGGGACCTTAAAGCCAGATCAGAGCGAGGTAGGTAGCTCTCTCTCTCTCTCAATTAAAGAACTAAGCCCTAAAACGTTGGCATCAGCCCTGTAGCAGTGCTTCTTTATTTCTACATTGAACCTCTGAGCATCGTCCAACATTTCCTCAGACATATCCTTTTATAATCCTAGTTTTATTTTCCTGCTAAATCCATATTTATACATGAATTGAAGCATTTATCCGCTAGGGCCCTTATGACTTGTGCTTATGCCGTATCTATAGAGCACTCAGCCGCTATGAAATGTTGCTGTAATACAGTTGTGTGGGCCCCAGATGTCAATGGTAAATAGCTGTATTGATAAAGCAGTGTTCTGCTAACAAAATGCAGTGGAAAATAAGATTTTACTTACCGATAAATCTATTTCTCGTAGTCCGTAGTGGATGCTGGGGACTCCGTCAGGACCATGGGGATTAGCGGCTCCGCAGGAGACAGGGCACAAAAATAAAGCTTTAGGATCAGGTGGTGTGCACTGGCTCCTCCCCCTATGACCCTCCTCCAAGCCTCAGTTAGGATACTGTGCCCGGACGAGCGTACACAATAAGGAAGGATTTTGAATCCCGGGTAAGACTCATACCAGCCACACCAATCACACCGTACAACTTGTGATCTGAACCCAGTTAACAGTATGACAACGTAGGAGCCTCTGAACAGACGGCTCACAACAAGAACAACCCGATTTTTTTGTAACAATAACTATGTACAAGTATTGCAGACAATCCGCACTTGGGATGGGCACCCAGCATCCACTACGGACTACGAGAAATAGATTTATCGGTAAGTAAAATCTTATTTTCTCTAAACGTCCTAGTGGATGCTGGGGACTCCGTCAGGACCATGGGGATTATACCAAAGCTCCCAAACGGGCGGGAGAGTGCGGATGACTCTGCAGCACCGAATGAGAGAACTCCAGGTCCTCTTTAGCCAGGGTATCAAATTTGTAGAATTTTACAAACGTGTTCTCCCCCGACCACGTAGCTGCTCGGCAGAGTTGTAATGCCGAGACCCCTCGGGCAGCCGCCCAGGATGAGCCCACCTTCCTTGTGGAATGGGCCTTGACAGATTTAGGCTGTGGCAGGCCTGCCACAGAATGTGCAAGTTGAATTGTGCTACAAATCCAACGAGCAATCGTCTGCTTAGAAGCAGGAGCACCCAACTTGTTGGGTGCATACAGTATAAACAGCGAGTCAGATTTTCTGACTCCAGCCGTCCTTGAAATATAGATTTTCAATGCCCTGACAACGTCCAGCAACTTGGAATCCTCCAAATCGCTAGTAGCCGCAGGCACCACAATAGGCTGGTTCAGGTGAAACGCTGACACCACCTTAGGCAGAAAATGAGGACGCGTCCGCAGTTCTGCCCTGTCCAAATGGAAAATCAGATATGGGCTTTTATACGATAAAGCCGCCAATTCTGACACTCTCCTGGCTGAAGCCAGGGCCAGTAGCATGGTTACTTTCCATGTAAGATATTTCAAATCCGCCGATTTGAGTGGCTCAAACCAATGGGATTTTAGAAAATCCAAAACTACATTAAGGTCCCACGGAGCCACTGGGGGCACAATCGGGGGCTGTATATGTAGTACTCCTTTTACAAAAGTCTGGACTTCAGGAACTGAAGCCAATTCTTTCTGGAAGAAAATCGACAGGGCCGAAATTTGAACCTTAATGGACCCCAACTTGAGGCCCATAGACAATCCCGTTTGCAGGAAATGTAGGAATCGACCCAATTGAAATTCCTCCGTGGGGGCCTTCCTGGCCTCGCACCACGCAACATATTTTTTCCAAATGCGGTGATAATGTTGTGCAGTCACCTCCTTCCTGGCTTTAACCAGTGTAGGGATGACCTCTTCCGGAATGCCTTTTTCCCTTAGAATTCGGCGTTCAACCGCCACGCCGTCAAACGCAGCCGCGGTAAGTCTTGGAATAGACACGGTCCCTGCTGAATCAGGTCCCGTCTTAGAGGTAGAGGCCACGGATTTTCCGTGAGCATCTCCTGAAGTTCCGGGTACCAAGTTCTTCTTGGCCAATCCGGAGCCACGAGTATCGTTCTTACTCCCCTTTGCCGTATAATTCTCAGTACTTTGGGTATGAGAGGCAGAGGAGGAAACGCATAGACTGACTGGAACACCCACGGTGTTACCAGAGCGTCCACATCTATTGCCTGAGGGTCTCTTGACCTGGCGCAATACCTGTCCAGTTTTTTGTTGAGGCGAGACGCCATCATATCCACCTTTGGTTTTTCCCAACGGTTCACAATCATGTGGAAGACTTCTGGATGAAGTCCCCACTCTCCCGGGTGTAGATCGTGTCTGCTGAGGAAGTCTGCTTCCCAGTTGTCCACTCCCGGAATGAACACTGCTGACAGTGCTATCACATGATCTTCCGCCCAGCGAAGAATCCTTGCAGCTTCTGCCATTGCTCTCCTGCTTCTTGTGCCGCCCTGTCTGTTTACGTGGGCGACTGCCGTGATGTTGTCCGACTGGATCAACACCGGCCGACCCTGAAGCAGGGGTTTTGCCAGGCTTAGAGCATTGTAAATCGCTCTTAGCTCCAGTATATTTATGTGAAGAGACATCTCCAGGCTTGACCATACTCCCTGGAAGTTTCTTCCCTGTGTGACCGCTCCCCAGCCTCTCAGACTGGCATCCGTGGTCACCAGGACCCAGTCCTGTATGCCGAATCTGCGGCCTTGTAACAGATGAGCACTCTGTAACCACCACAGAAGAGACACCCTTGCCTGTGGCGATAAGGTTATCCGCTGATGCATCTGCAGATGCGATCCGGACCATTTGTCCAGCAGATCCCACTGAAAAGTTCGTGCGTGGAATCTGCCGAATGGGATTGCTTCGTAAGAAGCCACCATCTTTCCCAGGACTCTTGTGCATTGATGCACAGACACTTTTCCTGGTTTTAGGAGGTTCCTGACAAGTTCGGATAACTCCCTGGCTTTCTCCTCCGGAAGAAACACCTTTCTCTGAACCGTGTCCAGAATCATTCCCAGGAACAGCAGACGTGTTGTCGGGGTCAACTGAGATTTTGGGAAATTCAGAATCCACCCGTGTTGTTGCAGCACTACTTGGGTTAGTGCTACTCCGTCCTCCAGCTGTTCTCTGGACCTTGCCCTTATCAGGAGATCGTCCAAGTAAGGGATAATTAATACGCCTTTTCTTCGTAGAAGAAACATCATTTCGGCCATTACCTTGGTAAAGACCCGAGGTGCCGTGGACAATCCAAACGGCAGCGTCTGAAACTGATAATGACAGTTTTGCACCACGAACCTGAGGTACCCTTGATGTGAAGGGCAAATTGGGACATGCAGGTAAGCATCCTTGATGTCCAGGGACACCATAAAGTCCCCTTCTTCCAGATTCGCTATCACTGCTCTGAGTGACTCCATCTTGAACTTGAATTTTTGTATGTACAGGTTCAAAGATTTCAGATTTAGAATAGGTCTTACCGAGCCGTCCGGCTTCGGTACCACAAATAGTGTGGAATAATACCCCTTTCCCTGTTGTAGGAGGGGTACCTTGACTATCACCTGCTGAGAATACAGCTTGTGAATGGCTTCCAATACCGTCGCCCTGTCTGAGGGAGACGTTGGCAGAGCAGACTTTAGGAACCGGCGAGGGGGAGACTTCTCGAATTCCAACCTGTAACCCTGAGATATTATCTGCAGGATCCAGGGGTCCACCTGTGAGCAAGCCCACTGCACGCTGAAATTCTTGAGTCGACCCCCCACCGTTTCTGAGTCCGCTTGTAAAGCCCCAGCGTCATGCTGAGGGCTTTGCAGAACCCGCGGAGGGCTTCTGTTCCTGGGAAGGAGCTGCTTGCTGCCCTCTCTTACCCTTTCCTCTGCCTCGGGGCAGATATGACTGTCCTTTTGCCCGCTTGTTCTTATAGGACCGAAAGGACTGCGGCTGAAAAGACGGTGTCTTTTTCTGTTGGGAGGGGGTCTGAGGTAAAAAGGTGGATTTCCCGGCCGTTGCCGTGGCCACCAGATCCGATAGACCGACGCCAAATAATTCCTCCCCTTTATACGGCAATACTTCCATATGCCGTTTGGAATCCGCACCACCTGACCACTGTCGTGTCCATAAACTTCTTCTGGCAGATATGGACATCGCACTTACTCTCGATGCCAGAGTGCAAATATCCCTCTGAGCATCTCGCATATAAAGAAAAGCATCCTTTAATTGCTCTAAAGTCTGTAAAATACTGTCCCTATCCAGGGTATCAATATTTTCAGTCAGGGAATCCAACCAGATCACCCCAGCACTGCACATCCAGGCTGAGGCGATGGCTGGTCGCAGTATAACACCAGTATGTGTGTATATACTTTTTAGGGTAGTTTCCAGCCTCCTATCAGCTGGATCCTTGAGGGCGGCCGTATCAGGAGACGGTAACGCCACTTGTTTGGATAAGCGTGAGCGCCTTATCCACCTTAGGGGGTGTTTCCCAGCGCGCCCTAACCTCTGGCGGGAAAGGGTATAATGCCAATAACTTTTTTGAAATTAGCACTTTTCTATCTGGGTTAACCCACGCTTCATCACATACATCATTCAATTCCTCTGATTCAGGAAAAACTACAGGTAGTTTTTTCACCCCCCACATAATACCCCTTTTTGTGGTTCTTGCAGTATCAGAGATATGCAAAGCCTCCTTCATTGCCGTGATCATATAACGTGTGGCCCTACTTGAAAATACGTTTGTTTCATCACCGTCGACACTAGATTCAGTGTCCGTGTCTGGGTCTGTGTCGACCGACTGAGGTAAAGGGCGTTTTACAGCCCCTGACGGTGTCTGAGACGCCTGGGCAGGTACCAACTGGTTTTCCGGCCGTCTCGTGTCGTCAACTGATTTTTGTAATGTGCTGACATTATCACGTAATTCCATAAACAAAGCCATCCATTCCGGTGTCGACTCCCTGGGGGGTGACATCACCATTATCGGCAATTGCTCTGCCTCCACACCAACATCGTCCTCATACATGTCGACACACGTACCGACACACAGCAGACACACAGGGAATGCTCTATTGAAGACAGGACCCCACTAGCCCTTTGGGGAGACAGAGGGAGAGTTTGCCAGCACACACCCAAGCGCTATAATATATATGGGAACAACCTTATATAAGTGTTGTATCCTTATAGCAGCTTAAATATATAAAATATCGCCAAAAAAAGTGCCCCCCCTCTCTGTTTTACCCTGTTTCTGTAGTGCAGTGCAGGGGAGAGTCCTGGGAGCCTTCCTCACAGCGGAGCTGAGCAGGAAAATGGCGCTGTGTGCTGAGGAGAATAAGCCCCGCCCCCTATTCCGGCGGGCTTTTCTCCCAGAGTTTGAGATATCTGGCAGGGGTTAAATACATCCATATAGCCTCAAGGGCTATATGTGATGTATTTTTTAGCCATAAAAAGTATTATACATTGCTGCCCAGGGCGCCCCCAGCAGCGCCCTGCACCCTCCGTGACCTAATGGTGTGAAGTGTGTGACAACAATGGCGCACAGCTGCAGTGCTGTGCGCTACCTTCATGAAGACTGAAAAGCCTTCTGCCGCCGGTTTCTGGACCTTCAATCTTCAGCATCTGCAAGGGGGGTCGGCGGCGCGGCTCCGGGACGAACCCCAGGGTGAGACCTGTGTTCCGACTCCCTCTGGAGCTAATGGTGTCCAGTAGCCTAAGAAGCCAATCCATCCTGCACGCAGGTGAGTTGAACTTCTCTCCCCTAAGTCCCTCGATGCAGTGAGCCTGTTGCCAGCAGGACTCACTGAAAATAAAAAACCTAAAACTTTTTCTAAGCAGCTCCTTAAGAGAGCCACCTAGATTGCACCCTGCTCGGACGGGCACAAAAACCTAACTGAGGCTTGGAGGAGGGTCATAGGGGGAGGAGCCAGTGCACACCACCTGATCCTAAAGCTTTATTTTTGTGCCCCGTCTCCTGCGGAGCCGCTAATCCCCATGGTCCTGACGGAGTCCCCAGCATCCACTAGGACGTTTAGAGAAAATAAGAATTTACTCACCGGTAATTCTATTTCTCGTAGTCCGTAGTGGATGCTGGGAACTCCGTAAGGACCATGGGGAATAGCGGGCTCCGAAGGAGGCTGGGCACTCTAGAAAGATCTTAGACTACCTGGTGTGCACTGGCTCCTCCCACTATGACCCTCCTCCAAGCCTCAGTTAGGTACTGTGCCCGGACGAGCGTACACAATAAGGAAGGATTTTGAATCCCGGGTAAGACTCATACCAGCCACACCGTACAACTCGTGATATGAAACAGTTAACAGTATGAAACAATAGAGCCTCTCAACAGATGGCTCAACAATAACCCGATTTAGTTAACCATAACTATGTACAAGTATTGCAGATAAACCGCACTTGGGATGGGCGCCCAGCATCCACTACGGACTACGAGAAATAGAATTACCGGTGAGTAAATTCTTATTTTCTCTAACGTCCTAGTGGATGCTGGGAACTCCGTAAGGACCATGGGGATTATACCAAAGCTCCCAAACGGGCGGGAGAGTGCGGATGACACTGCAGCACTGAATGAGAGAACTCCAGGTCCTCCTCAGCCAGGGTATCAAATTTGTAGAATTTTTGCAAACGTGTTTGCCCCTGACCAAGTAGCTGCTCGGCAAAGTTGTAAAGCCGAGACCTCTCGGGCAGCCGCCCAAGATGAGCCCACCTTCCTTGTGGAATGGGTATTGACAGATTATGGCTGTGGCAGGCCTGCCACAGTATGTGCAAGCTGAATTGTACTACAAATCCAACGAGCAATAGTCTGCTTAGAAGCAGGAGCACCCAGCTTGTTAGGTGCATATAGGATAAACAGCGAGTCAGATTTTCTGACTCTAGCCGTTCTGGAAACATATTTTCAGTGCCCTGACAACGTCTAGCAACTTGGAGTCCTCCAAGTCCCTAGTAGCCTAGGCACCACAATAGGCTGGTTCAGGTGAAACGCTGACACCACCTTTGGGAGAAACTGGGGACGAGTCCTCAATTCTGCCCTATCCATATGGAAAATCAAATAAGGGCTTTTACAAGACAAAGCCGCCAACTTTGATACTCGCCTGGCAGAAGCCAAGGCCAATAACATAACCACCTTCCACGTGAGATATTTCAGATCCACGGTTTTTAGTGGTTCAAACCAATGTGATTTTAAGAAACTCAACACCACGTTGAGATCCCAAGGTGCCACAGGAGGCACAAACGGGGGCTGACTCTGCAGCACTCCTTTTATAAATGTCTGAACTTCAGGTACTGAAGCTAGTTCTTTTTGAAAGAAAATCGACAGAGCCGAGATCTGTACCTTAATGGAACCCAATTTAAGGCCCATAGTCACTCCTGCTTGCAGGAACTGCAGAAATCGACCTAGTTGAAATTCCTCTGTTGGGGCCCTTTCGGCCTCACACCATGCAACATATTTTCGCCATATGCGGTGATAATGAGTTGCTGTAACCTCTTTCCTGGCTTTAGTAAGCGTAGGAATGACTTCCTCCGGAATGCCCTTTTCCTTCAGGATCCGGCGTTCAACCGCCATGCCGACAAACGCAGCTGCGGTAAGTCTTGGAACAGACAGGGCCCCTGCTGCCGCAGGTCCTGTCTGAGTGGCAGAGGCCATGGGTCCTCTGATATAAATTCTTGAAGTTCTGGGTACCAAGCTCTTCTTGGCCATCCACGAGTATCGTTCTTACTCCTCGCCTTCTTATTATTCTCAGTACCTTTGGTATGAGAGGCAGAGGGGAGAACACATAAACCGACTGGTACACCCACGGTGTTACCAGAGCGTCCATAGCTATCGCCTGAGGGTCCCTTGACCCGGTGCAATATCTTTTATAGCTTTTTGTTGAGGCGGGACGCCATCATGTCCACCTGTGGCCTTTCCCAATGGTGTACAATCCTATTGGAAGACTTCTGGAGGAAGTCCCCATTCTCCCAGGTGGAGGTCGTGTCTGTTGAGAAGATCTGCTTCCCAGTTGTCCACTCCGGGAATGAACACTGCTGACAGTGCTAACACATGATTTTCCGCCTATCGGAGAATCCTTGTGGCTTCTGCCATCGCCATCCTGCTTCTTGTGCCGCCCTGTTGGTTTACATGGGCGACTGCCGTGATGTTGTCCGATTGGATCAGTACCGGCTGGTTTTGAAGCAGAGGCCTTGCCGGCCTCAGGGCATTGTAAATGGCCCTCAGGTCCAGAATATTTATGTGTAGGGAAATAACCTGACTTGACCAAAGTCCCTGGAAATTTCTTCCCTGTGTGACTGCCTCCCAGCCTCAAAGGCTGGAATCCATGGTCACTAGGACCTAGTCCTGTATGCCGAACCTGCGGCCCTCTTGAAGATGGGCACTCTGCAGCCACCACAGTAGAGATAACCCTGTCTCCAAGGACCAGGGTATCAGCCTATGCATCGGAAGATGCGATCCGGACCACTTGTCCAACAGGTCCCTCTGAAAAGTTCTTGTATGGAACCTGCCTAATGGGATTGCTTCGTAGGAAGCTACCATTTTTCCCAGGACTCACGTGCAATGATGCACCGCTACCTATTTTGGCTTCAGGAGGTCTCGGACTAGAGATGACAACTCCTTGGCTTTCTCCTCCGGGAGAAACACTATTTCTGGTTTATGTCCAGAACCATCCCCAGGAACAGTAGACGTGTCATAGGAAGCAGCTGTGACTTTGGACTGTTTAGAATCCAACCATGCTGTTGTAGCACTTTCCAAAATAGTGCTACCCCGACTACCAACTGCTCCTTGGACTTCGCCCTTAAAACGAGATTGTCCAAGTACGGGATAATTACAACTCCCTTTTTTTTTTGAGGGAGAATCAACATTTCGGCCATTACCTTGATAAAACACCCTCGGTGCCATGTACAGTCCAAACGGCAGTGTCTGGACTTGGTAATGGTAATCCTGTACCACAAATCTGAGGTACTCCTGGCGAGGATGGTAAATGGGGACATGCAGGTAAGCATCCTTGATGTCCCAGGATACCATGTAATCCCCCTCGTCCAGGCTTGGAATAACCGCCCTGAGCGATTCCATCTTGAACTTGAATTTTTGTGTTCAAGGATTTTAAATATAAAATGGGTCACACCGAACCATGCGGTTTCGGTACCCCAACCCGTGTGGAATAGTAACCCCGTCCTTGTTGAAGTAGGGGCACCTTGAGTATTACCTGCTGGGAATACCGCTTATTAATTGCCTCTAGCACAGCCTCCCTGCCTGAGGGAGTTGTCAGCAAGGCATATTTTAGGAAACGGCTGGGGGGAGACATCTCGAATTCCAGCTTGTACCCCTGAAATACTACTTGAAAGAAACAGGGATCCACCTGTGAGCGAGCCCACTAATTGCTGAAATTTTTGAGACGGCCCCCCACCGTACCTGGCTACACCTGTGGAGCACCCGCGTCATGGTGTGGCCTCACAGGAGGCGGGGGAAGAATCTTGATTCTGGGAACAGGCTGACTGGTGCAGCTTTTTTCTCTCTACCCTTGTCTCTGTACAGAAAGGAAGCGCCATTTGACCCGCTTGCTTTTCTGAAGCCGAAAGGACTGTACCTTTGTCTGTGAGGAAACCTGAGGTAAAATTATTTCTTCCCAGCAGTTGCTGTGGATACGAGGTCCCAGAGACCATCCCCAAATAATTCCTCACCCTTATAAGGCTCTCTATGCGCTTTTTAAGTCAGCATCACCTGTCCAGTGACAGGTCTCTAATACCCTCCTGACAGAATGGACATTACATTCATTTTGGATGCCAGCCGGCAAAATATCCCTCTGTGCATCCCCCATATATAAGACGACGTCTTTAATATGTTTTTATGTTTGCCAACTAGTATCCCTGTTTGACAGGGTCACCGACCACGCTGCAGCAGCACTATCTGCAGGTCTCAGTCTAGTACCTGAGTGTGTAAAATAAGATTTTACTTACCGATAAATCTATTTCTCATAGTCCGTAGTGGATGCTGGGGACTCCGTCAGGACCATGGGGAATAGCGGCTCCGCAGGAGACAGGGCACAAAAGCAAGCTTTTAGGATCACATGGTGTGTACTGGCTCCTCCCCCTATGACCCTCCTCCAAGTCTCAGTTAGGTACTGTGCCCGGACGAGCGTACACAATAAGGAAGGATCTTGAATCCCGGGTAAGACTCATACCAGCCACACCAATCACACCGTACAACTTGTGATTTTAACCCAGTTAACAGTATGATAACAATGAAGTAGCCTCTAAAAAAGATGGCTCACAACAATAATAACCCGATTTTTTTGTAACAATAACTATGTACAAGTAATGCAGACAATCCGCACTTGGGATGGGCGCCCAGCATCCACTACGGACTATGAGAAATAGATTTATCGGTAAGTAAAATCTTATTTTCTCTAACGTCCTAGTGGATGCTGGGGACTCCGTCAGGACCATGGGGATTATACCAAAGCTCCCAAACGGGCGGGAGAGTGCGGATGACTCTGCAGCACCGAATGAGAGAACTCCAGGTCCTCCTCAGCCAGGGTATCAAATTTGTAGAATTTAGCAAACGTGTTTGCCCCTGACTAAGTAGCTGCTCGGCAAAGTTGTAAAGCCGAGACCCCTCGGGCAGCCGCCCAAGATGAGCCCACCTTCCTTGTGGAATGGGCATTTACAGATTTTGGCTGTGGCAGGCCTGCCACAGAATGTGCAAGCTGAATTGTACTACAAATCCAACGAGCAATAGTCTGCTTAGAAGCAGGAGCACCCAGCTTTTTGGGTGCCTACAATATAAACAGCAAGTCAGACTTTCTGACTCCAGCCATCCTGGAAATATATATATATATATATATATATATATATATATATATATATATATATATATATATATATATATATATATATATATATATATATATATATATATATATATATATATATATTTATTTTCAGGGCCCTGGCAACGTCTAGCAACTTGGAGTCCTCCAAGTCCCTAGTAGCCGCAGGCACCACAATAGGTTGTTTCAGGTGAAACGCTGACACCACCTTAGGAAGAAACTGGGGACGAGTCCGCAGTTCTGCCCTGTCCGAATGGAAAATCAAATATGGGCTTTTGTAAGACAAAGCCGCCAATTTTGACAATCGCCTGGCCTAGGCCAGGGCCAACAGCATGGTCACTTTCCATGTGAGATATTTCAAATCCACAGATTTGAGTGGTTCAAACCAATATGATTTGAGGAATCCCAACACTACGTTGAGATCCCACGGTGCCACTGGAGGCACACAAGGGCTGTATATGCAATACTCCCTTGACAAACGTCTGGACTTCAGGAACTGAAGCCAATTCTTTCTGGAAGAAAATCTATAGGGCCGAAACTTGAACCTTAATCTACACCAATTTTAGGCTCATAGACACTCCTGTTTGCAGGAAGTGCAGAAATCGACCTAGTTGAAATTTTTTCGTGGGGCCTTCCTGGCCTCACCCACGCAACATATTTTTACCACATGTGGTGATAACGTTGTGCGGTCACCTCCTTCCTGGCTTTGACCAGGGTAGGTATGACCTGTTCCGGAATGCCTTTTCCCTTTGGATCCGGCGTTCAAACCGCCATGCCGTCAAACGCAGTCGCGGTAAGTCTTGGAACAGACAAGGTCCCTGCTGGAGCAGGTCCTTTCTTAAAGGCCGATGCCACGGTTCCTCTTGGAACAGACATGGTACTTGCTGAAAGCAGATCCCTTCTTAGCTCCCGAGGCCATTAGTCCTCTGTGAGCATCTCTTGAAGTTCCGGTTACCAAGTCCCTCTTGGCCAATCCGGAGCCACGAGTATAGTTCTTACTCCTCTATGTCTTATAATTCTCAATACCTTGGTTATGAGAAGCAGAGGAGGGAACACATACACCGACTGTTACACCCACGGTGTTACCAGGACGTCCACAGCTATCGCCTGAAGGTCTCGTGACCTGGCGCAATACCTGTCCCATTTTTTGTTCGGGCGGGACGCCATCATGTCCACCTTTGGTCTTTCCCAACGGTTCACAATCATGCGGAAAACTTCCCGATGAAGTTCCCACTCTCCCGGGTGGAGGTCGTGCCTGCTGAGGAAGTCTGCTTCCCAGTCGTCCACTCCCGGAATGAACACTGCTGACAGTGCTATCACATGATTTTCCGCCTAGCGAAAAATCCTTGCAGTTTTGCCACTGCCCTCCTGCTTCTTGTGCCGCCCTTTCTGTTTACGTGGGCGACTGCCGTGATGTTATCTCACTGGATCAATACCGGCTGACCTTGAAGCAGAGGTCTTGCTAAGCTTAGAGCATTATAAATTTGCTCTTAGCTCCAGTATATTTATGTGGAGAGAATTCTCCAGACTTGATCACACTCCTTGTGTGACTGCTCCCCAGCCTCTCAGGCTGGCCTCCGTGGTCACGAGCATCCAATCCTGAATGCCGAATCTGCGGCCCTCTAGAAGATGAGCACTCTGTAATCACCACAGGAGAGACACCCTTGTCCTTGGATATAGGGTTATCCGCTGATGCATCTGAAGATGCGATCCGGACCATTTGTCCAGCAGATCCCACTGAAGAGTTCTTGCGTGAAATCTGCCGAATGGAAGCGCTTCGTAATAGGCCACCATTTTTACCAGGACTCTTGTGCAATGATGCACTGACACTTTTCCTGGTTTTAGGAGGATCCCGATTAGCTCGGATAACTCCCTGGCTTTCTCCTCTGGGAGAAACACCTTTTCCTGGACTGTGTCCAGAATCATCCCTAGGACCAGCAGACGTGTCGTCGGAACAACTGCGGTTTTGGAATATTTAGAATCCACCCGTGCTGTTGTAGAACTACTTGAGATAGTGCTACTCCGACCTCCAACTGTTCTCTGGACCTTGTTCTTATCAGGAGGTCGTCCATTTTCTTTGAAAACGAATCCTCCTTTCGGTCATTACCTTGGTAAGGACCCGGGGTGCCTTGGACAATCCAACGGCATCGTCTTGAAACTGATAGTGACAGTTCTGTACCACGAACCTGAGGTACCCTTGGTGAGAAAAGGCAAATTTTAGGACATGGAGGTAAGCATCCCTGATGTCCCGGGACACCATATAGTCCCCTTGTTCTTTGCTATCACTGCTCTGAGTGACTCCATCTGGATTTGAACCCTTGTAAGTGTTCAAATTTTTCAGATTTAGAATAGGTCTCACCTAGCCTTCAGTACCACCATATAGTGTGGAGTAATACCCCTTTCCTTGTTGTCGGAGGGGTAATTTTATTATCACCTGCTGGGAATACAGCTTGTGAATTGTTTTCAATACTGCCTCCCTGTCGGAGGGAGACATTGGTACAGCAGACTACAGGAAACTGCGAGGGGGGAAACCTCTCGACATTCCAATCTGTACCCCTTGGATACTACTTGTAGGATCCAGGGGTCCTGTACGGTCCCAGCGTCATGCTGAGAACTTGGTAGAAGCGGTGGAAGGCTTCTGTTCCTGGGAATGGGCTGCCTGCTGCAGTCTTCTTCCCTTTCCTCTATCCCTGGGCAGATATGACTCTTATAGGGACGAAAGGACTGAGGCTGAAAAGACGGTGTCTTTTTCTGCAGAGATGTGACTTAGGGTAAAAAACGGTGGATTTTCCAGCAGTTGCCCTGGCCACCAGGTCCCATGGACCGACCCCAAATAACTCCTCCCCTTTATACGGCAATACATCTTTGTGCCGTTTGGAATCTGCATCACCTGACCACTGTCGTGTCCATAAACATCTTCTTGCAGATATGGACATCGCATTTACTCTTGATGCCAGAGTGCAAATATCCCTCTGCGCATCTCGCATATATAGAAATGCATCCTTTAAATGCTCTATAGTCAATAAAATACTGTCCCTGTCAAAGGTATCAATATTTTTAGTCAGGGAATCCGACCAAGCCACCTCAGCTCTGCACATCCAGGCTGAGGCGATCGCTGGTCGCAGTATAACACCAGCATGTGTGTGTATACTTTTTAGGATATTTTTCAGCCTCCTATCAGCTGGCTCCTTAAGTACGGCCCTATCCGTAGATGGTACCGCTACTTGTTCTGCTAAGCGTGTGAGCGCCTTATCCACCCTGAGGGGTGTTTCCCACCGCGCCTTAACTTCAGGCGGGAAAGGGTATACCGCCAATAATTTTCTATCGGGGGAAACCCACGCATCATCACACACTTCATTTAATTTATCTGATTCAGGAAAAACTACAGGTAGTCTTTTCACCTCACACATAATACCCTTTTTTGTGGTACTTGGAGTATCAGAAATATGTAACACCTCCTTCATTGCCCTTAACGTGTGGCCCTAAAAGAAAATACGTTTGTTTCTTCACCGTCGACACTGAAATCAGTGTCCGTGTCTGGGTCTGTGTCGACCGACTGAGGTAAATGGGCATTTTACAGCCCCTGACGGTGTTTGAGACGCCTGGACAGATACTAATTTGTTCGCCGGCCCTCTCATGTCGTCAACCGGCTTGCAGCGTGTTGACATTGTCACGTAATTTCCATAAATAAGCCATCCATTCCGGTGTCGACTCCCTAGAGAGTGACATCACCATACAGGCAATTTGCTCCGCCTCCTCACCAATATTTTCCTCATACATGTCGACACACACGTACCGACATACAGCACACACATAGGGAATGCTCTGATAGAGGACAGGACCCACTAGCCCTTTGGGGAGACAGAGGGAGAGTTTGCCAGCACACACCAAAACGCTGTAATTATCCAGGGACAACCTTTATATAAGTGTTCCTCCCTTATAGCATTTTAATATATATACATATCGCCAAATCAGTGCCCCCCCTCTCTGTTTTAACCCTGTTTCTGTAGTGCAGTGCAGGGGAGAGCATGGGAGCCTTCCCACCAGCCTTTCTGTGAGGGAAAATGGCGCTGTGTGCTGAGGAGAATAGTCCCCGCCCCCTTTTCGGCGGGCTTCTTCTCCGGAGTTTTAGATATCTGGCAGGGGTTAAATACATCCATATAGCCTCAAGGGCTATATGTGATGTATTTTTCGCCATACAGGTATTATACATTGCTGCCCAGGGCGCCCCCCTCCAGCGCCCTGCACCCTCCGTGACCGCTGTGTGAAGTGTGCTGACAACAATGGCGCACAGCTGCAGTGCTGTGCGCTACCTGATGAAGACTGAGAGTCTTCTGCCGCCTGGTTCCGGACCTCTTCATCTTCAGCGTCTGCAAGGGGGGTCGGCGGCGCGGCTCCGGGACGAACCCCAGGGCGAGCCCTGTGTTCCGACTCCCTCTGGAGCTATGTCCAGTAGCCTAAGAATCCAATCCATCCTGCACGCAGGTGAGTTGAAAATCTCTCCCCTAAGTCCCTCGATGCAGTGAGCCTGTTGCCAGCAGGACTCACTGAAAATAAAGAACCTAAAAACTTTTTCTAAGTAACTCTTTAAGAGAGCCACCTAGATTGCACCCTTCTCGGCCGGGCACAAAAACCTAACTGAGACTTGGAGGGTCATAGGGGGAGGAGCCAGTACACACCATGTGATCCTAAAAGCTTGCTTTTGTGCCCTGTCTCCTGCGGAGCCGCTATTCCCCATGGTCCTGACGGAGTCCCCAGCATCCACTAGGACGTTAGAGAAATACAGACTTCAGGATAGCCTCCTGTTTTTTATCAACAGGTACCTATTAAAGTGGCCGTATCCTAAGACGGCAGTGCCACCTTTTTTGACAAACGTGCGAGCGCCTTATCCACCCTAGGGGATATCTCCCAGCGTAACTTATCCACCTGGCGGGAAAGGGTACGCCATCAGTAACTTTTTATAAATTACCAGTTTCTTAACGGGGGAACCCACGCTTTCACACACTTCATTTATTCATCTGATGGGGGAACAAAACACTGCCTGTTTTTTTCTCCCCAAACCTAAAACCCATTTTTAGAGGTGCTTGGGTTAAAGTCAGAAATGTATAACACATTTTTTATTGCCGGGATCACGTCACGGATGTTCCTAGTGGATTGTGTATATGTCTCCACCTTGTCGACACTGGAGTCAGACTCCGTGTCGACATCTGTGTCTGCCATCTGAGAGAGCGGGCGTTTTTGAGCCCCTGATGGCCTTTGAGACGCCTGGGCAGGCGCGGGCTGCGAAGCCGGCTGTCCCACAGCTGTTACGTCATCCACCCTTTTATGTAAGGAGTTGACACTGTCGGTTAATACCTTTCACCTATCCATCCACTCTGGTGTCGGCCCCACAGGGGGCGACATCACATATATCGGCCTCTGTTCTGTCACCATATAAGCCTCCTCATTCAACATGTCGACACAGCCGTACCGACACACCGCAGACACACAGGGAATGCTCTAAACGAGGACAGGACCCACAAAAGCCCTTTGGGGGGACAGAGTAAGAGTATGCCAGCACACACCAGAGCGCTATATATATATACAGGGACTAACTGAGTTATGTCCCTAATAGCTTTTATATAATATACTGTATACAGTGCCAATTTTAATGCCCCCCCTCTCTTTTCCCTCTTACTGTGCAGGGAAGAGCCAGGGAGCTTCCCTCCAGCCGAGCTGTGAGGGAAAAATGGCGCCAGTGTGCTGAGGAGATAGGCTCCGCCCCTTTTTCGCGGCCTATTCTCCCGTTTTTTATGGAATTCTGGCAGGGGTATTTACCTCATATATAGCCCCTGGGGCCATATATTGAGGTATTTTAGCCAGCCAAGGTGTTTTTATTGCTGCCTCAGGGCGCCCCCCCCAGCGCCCTGCACCCTCAGTGACCGGAGTGTGAAGTGTGTGAGAGGAGCAATGGCGCACAGCTGCAGTGCTGTGCGCTACCTTGGTGAAGACAGAGTCTTCATGCCGCCGATTTTCCGGACCATCTTCTTGCTTCTGGCTCTGTAAGGGGGACGGCGGCGCGGCTCCGGGATCGAACATCAAGGCTGGGCCTGCGGTCGATCCCTCTGGAGCTAATGGTGTCCAGTAGCCTAAGAAGCCCAATCCGGCTGCAAGCAGGCGAGTTCGCTTCTTCTCCCCTTAGTCCCTCGCTGCAGTGAGCCTGTTGCCAGCAGGTCTCACTGAAAATAACAAATTCTAAGACTATAACTTTCTAAGAGCTCAGGAGAGCCCCTAGTGTGCATCCAACCTCGGCCGGGCACGAAATCTAACTGAGGCTTGGAGGAGGGTCATAGTGGGAGGAGCCAGTGCACACCAGGTAGTCTAAGATCTTTCTAGAGTGCCCAGCCTCCTTCGGAGCCCGCTATTCCCCATGGTCCTTACGGAGTTCCCAGCATCCACTAGGACGTTAGAGAAACTAAGTTACAAGTCTTACTGTCCCATTAAAATTGAGACATCAAGAAACCTTAAAATGGGTACACCACATTGATGCAAAAGTCTAAGCAGGAAGGCTAGACAGTCAACATATAGCACACTACAGTTAAACAATGTAAGAAATAAACCCCACTACAAATGCATGCCTCAAACAGATGAGACTGTCAAATGCAGTCCAAGAGGTGGGTGATTATAGATTTGTCATTCTATCTGCTAACATGGCAGCATAATGGTCAGCCAGCCACTAGAGGCCTTAAGCAGGTAACATTGGAAGGCACCAGAAAGTTTTGCTTCCTGCTGCCGCACAGAGGGCCTTGACTGGTCACATCTGATGCGACCATGTCAGTCTTACTTTATGTACCCAAATAGATGAAGCTCTACCATATTGGACAAACTTACTTGTAAGTTTCATATTTGCGTTGTGGTATAAACACATACACCAAGCGGTTCTCATGGAGTGAGACCAATGTCTGAGGGACTTACCCAAACTGACGTGAAGGCAGGAGGTTGTTTTGCCACTTCTCCAGATCCTTCAGCTGCACATCAAATCTGGGACTGATGACGCCACACTGCAAATACATAAGATCAGACCATGCTTCTGTACATGCATACTGATTTAACATTACTAAATGAATATTTAAAAGTGTACTCCAAGACAGCCATAGGAGTGTTGCGTGTTTGCCATTCTAACAAAGTATGTATGACAATAAGAAGCTGTTTTCTGTAGCATCCTACAGGGTAACAGCTGTAATACAAGTCCTTACCCAGAAAAGATAAAACCAGCTGCGGGGAGGGGCACAAAGCAACAGTGGGCAGGAGGAGATTTCTCCCAACACAAGAACACAGCCTTAATGTTTATTTTGAGAGAATATACAGCCAAGACACTTAGTAATACAAGTGAACTGCCTTATTTTACCAGGTCACACGTCAAATGTTTGACTTTTTAGTTTTTTAAAGGCATATACACGAGCCATGTTTCATCTGTAAAATGTAGGGATTATTTACTAAGGGCCAGATTCAATGTTCTCCCCCCTCCCTCGGCAATTCTAACATTGCTGCCGACAGGCGCGACAAGTTCATTTCAGCTCATTATTCCCAGGGGGTAGCAAGCTGAAATGCGCATAGAGACCCATTTGGACGCCCAAACATTTCTTTTCACCCCCGCGCCCATTACTTTAGTTGGGTTTAGGTGCTCTGCGCACCTAAACCTGACTGTAATGGGCGCGATAACTGGGGGCATTTGAATATCACACCCTGATCTCCTATCCCTTTAGAAGGGGGATCGAGGGTGCAATAAGATTTGAATTCCCCCCCCCCTGTGTGTCTGGTTCTAAAATAGGACGATGCTGAACAAGTCTTTGACAGACGTTTAAAGGCAATGTTTTATCTAACCGTGTAAAATCATTGCCCTTTTAAGATTTTGGGTATAAACATGATCAGAAGCGCTGGGCTTTAGAACCAAATGCTCCATAAATAAACCCTGTTACCTCTTGCAAGGAAGAATCTGTTTCCATAATACTGAATTAGACAGTAACAAACCTATTTGTCAGCCAGAAACGACCAAATAAAAATGTAACAATTTTTGCATTTTGAAACATTGTGACAATGTACCCACATGAACATGTTCTTACACACAAGCGCTGCTGTATATAGCCTAACAGAAGTACACAAGTCCTAAATGGTAAAGACCACAGCCAATGAAATTAAAAAAATAAAAATTTAGCCTCCTCCCTCAAACTAGCAACCCTGAGTGATCACCACACTCACTGGTTAACTACAGATTGGACTACAGTAACCTATCTGGACTCCCCGACAAACACCCCTCTCCACTCCAAATCTATCCTTAATACTGCTGCCTGGCTCATCTTCCTCTCCAATCGTACTAAATCTGACTTCCCTCTAATAAGCCCTTCAGGATACAATGCAAGCTTCTTACAACTCACATACAATGCCCTCACACATTTACATATCTGACCTTACCTCCCTTTACACTCCCACTCTTCGTAACAGAAATACATGCCACCTCTCCTGCCAAATGATTACTTCCTGCCTCCAATATTTTGGTTGTGGTGCTCCCTACCTCTAATTCTCTACCTCTCCTTTATCAGACTCTCAAAAGAGCTCTCAAGACCCACTTGTTCATCAAACCCAGCTATCTCATCCTAACCGTCTGGTCCTTACTCCTTTCTACACTGTCACCCCAGTCTGCCCCTCCCTTTTAGAACGTAGGCTCACAAGCAGGGCCTTCTCCCCTCATGTGCTTTTCTCTCTCAGGCCATTTTCTACGCTATACAACAGCACCCAAAACTCAGTTTCTGCCACCATGAGGATTATTTCAGTGTCCTGTCCTCTGATGCAGTAAAGTTTATGTACCATGTACTTGACCTACACTGTGATGTACTCCAAGTCATTGGTTGCCTGTTTCGCTCATTTGTTTGTTTATGTAGAAACATAGAATTTGACGGCAGATAAGAACCACTTGGCCCATCTAGTCTGCCCCTTTTATCCTTTAGGCAACTTTGTTACCCTTGTAGTACCATATACACACAAACGATAATGACAACAAAAAAGTCTCTGAGGGGGATATTCCATTACCAGTGAAAATGCATCGGGTGTAAAAAAAAAAAATAATAAAAAAAAAAAATTAAAAAAAAATTCCTTTTCACCCAAAAACACGGCTGCCAGGTGAAACGGAGAAGTTTCAGGGATTTTGCTTGGCCTGCCTGAGGCAGGTGAAACAATTCCCCAATAAGCTGCATCGCGCGCCAGCATATTGGGGCTAATTGAGTAGCCCCCGGCGAGACAATTAAATCAATAATCGCAGGTAATTTAATATCCCCTTATTGCCAACACTAATGCCTTCATCACTAGTGCAGGCCTGGCCAACTTGCTGCGCTTCAGCTGTTTTGAAACTAAAGTTCCAGCACATCTGCCCGGCGATCAGTTGATAAAGCATGCTGGTCCTTACTACAGCAAGAGAGCCACAGGATGGCCAGGCCTGCACTAGTGTTTCACACACAGGAAAACTCAAGTTCAGAAGCCAATCTAGCACTGTTTACACATTCCCATCTACTGACTGGTTATTTAGAACTAGCAGGGGAGAAGTCTAAACTACAGGGCTCAAGCACAGTAGTTCCAGCTGCAATAAAGGTTGGGGACAGTGAGATACTTAAATGGTACCTTCATTCACAAAATGAATTTCTACCCCATTTACAGGGTGAGCACATAATTCATAGTTACTGTTCTACCGCTTTTACTTTTAACTCAAAAAAATATTCAACCTGGATTCAATTCACTGCTAGCCCTAACTAATGGGCCAAAACATTAGCAATTGGCCGCTGAGGTGCCAGACGGGCGATCCAGCAGGGGGGGGGGGGGGGGTTTCTTCACTCCACGTCACCCAACCCCGTAGCCCTGCATGCCAATATGGACAAGATTGACCATATTGGCATGCAAGTATAAGCGACCCAGCACCAACGATGAACAAGCGCAGGGCCGTGCATCATTCATCGTTTGTGCCTACACACTGAACGATATGAACGAGTTCTCACTCATTAATGAACGAGAACATTACATAGTCTTCCACACAAACTGAAGCAAATACCACAACCTTTACAGTAAATCTATCAGATAACGTTTTATAGAGTCTATCAACTGCACCGCCACTTACGTCAAAGTCAGTCTGAATTCTCCAAGCAACCTGCTGACTTTGGGTCATCTACACCTACTTAATATGCAGCACCAAAGCAATTTATACTCTACAAGCAACATTTATGAACTGCAGGACATTAAAATAAAAAACAAATAAGAGCAAAAAGCCACAATACATAAAACTTCGCATCTATACAGGAGCACAGCCCTGAAACATTTCTAAACACTGGTACTGAACTGTGGGGCAGATTTATTAAGCTCGGTGAAGTGATAAATTGGAAGGTGATAAAGGACCAGCCAGTCAGCTCCTAACTGTCATTTTTCAAACCCAGCCTGTGACATGGTAGTTAAGATCTGATTGGCTGGTCCTTTATCACCATCCACTTTATCACTTCACCGAGCTTAATAAATCTGCCCCTGTATTAGCTTGTTTATTAATGCCGATTCAGGTGGAATATTACCACTTCAATGATAGAGCTACAAACCTAACTGCTGTTAATTCTAGCCTGAGCAATGAAATTTCACTTTATTTAGCTTTGCACCATGCAAGTGAAAGGAATTTGCTTAGGATTTAAGGCAAAGCCACATGAGGGAAACCACAACCGCTCACCTTGTTAAGTCTGCCTGTAAGATTGACAACAATTTTTCCGGCCCTGTGATCATCAATTATTTCAAATTCTCCAATGTAGCCTGCAAAAAACAGACAAGTTAGGAAGCACTGCAACAAAAACGTATGTGCTAGCTTCAACAATAAATAGGAAGCAACCACCAGCAAGGAGCTCAATCATGGTTTTACACAAGAGCCACCTTTTCTGACTGAACCGTTATAAACACCCCCCGAACACACTCAAATTACCCTCTGTGGTAGGGAATGCCTTACATCAGCGGTTCTCTTCCACCACCCCAACATGTTTTCCATATCACCCTGCATGTTGCACTGTGTAGTCACATTAAAAGTCCGCAGGTGACCTGGAAAACATGAACTGTGTGGGGTCCAATGGACAGTTTGAGAACCTCTGCATTACATGAATGCAAGTGTGGGCATAGAAATGTCAGTAAAGGATAGATCTGTACAAATAAACCACATTTAATTGTAAAAAAAAAAAAAAAAAAAAAAACATTTCTTACCATGCTTCATCATCACTGTAAGGAATCGCACGATCACTTTGGAGCATGGCCTGATGAGAACCTGTCGCTTACCACGTTTCTCTGCATTATTGATGCTTTTCAGAGCATCTGCAAGGACATTCATGCGCACCATGGTGCCTGCAATAAAACAATGCATTACTACATCAGTGACCATTCTGCACATTACCACCAATTATTACTGTAGTACTGCAAGCCAGTAGATTGACAGTGTTAGTACCTAAGTGTTTAGGAACACTACACAATAGACTTAACGAGTATGAAAGCAAAGCATAAATTCAACGCCTCTCTCCAGAAAGATATTCAGCACCATCAGTTTCAATTCAGTAGTATGATCTACCAGCAGACAGATCAGATTGAATTCAATACTATATGGTGTTACAGTTCTAATGGTTGTAACGCTAAATGTACAAGTTTAGAGCAACATAAATAAGCACTGAAGCTAGAGACGTGGGAATAAAACTGACCGCTTCATTTTACACCAGTGTCAGCCAGACTAGGACATACCAGCGGCATCACCGAACACAGCAGCAAGGCTAGAAACCTCAACATGACAACCAGGCTTAACTGACTGCAGAACTTAAGGATTGGTTACTGAAGAACACAGACATAACATCCTCAGCCAGAGAAGGACGTCCTTAGAGACTATGGGGAAGATGCAACAAGCTCAAGCTTTCTGAGAAGTGGAAAAGATGCCCATATCAAACCAGCTTCTACCTATCATTTTAGAAAAATACCCAAATGCTAACTAGAAGTGGATTCATTGCTATGGGCAACAGCTAATAACTTTTCTGCTATATAAAAAGGAATCTCATTGCCCATGCAGATAGAGGGCATGGGATCTAGCATCCTGGGATGCAGGGACACCTATATACAGTATGGTAAATCATAGATTAAAGGAGCAAATGTGATCACACCACTAGCACAGGGATTACACGGCCCCAATAAACCCTGTCCCAGTATTACTAGTGACCACATGCAGCCAGCACAGGGAATATGAGGCACCATTAACCCATGTCCTGTATTACCGGTGTGACCATACATCAGTGTCATCTCCAGCCCTCAGGACCACTACTGGTTGACACTTTAAAACACCCACAGAAGAAGCTGTTTATGTCACTTGTGATTCTGTGAGGTGACCTGGAAAATATGCAATGTTAGGTGGCTTGTGGACTGGCATTAGGAGACACTGCCCTTCACAAAAGGAGGTATGAGGCACTATTAGCCATATGACCCTACACAATAGCACAGGAGGTATGAGGCATCATTAGCCATATGACCCTACACAGCAGCGTAGGAGGTATGAGGCACCATTAGCTATATGACCGTACACAGTAGTAGCACAGGACATATGAGGCACTATAAGACCATTGTCCACAGTAAGCATAGTCTATCCGCCATGTAACACAGTATACGGGAAAGCCGAACACAGAGGCCAGGGACATTGCCCTGGGGAGCGCCCGTGACGCCCTGTTCCCAGTCCCGGTCCAGAGAGCACCCCCAGGCTCCATACCCAGGCGGGAGGCAGCAGGGACCCAGTCTCGGATCCATGCTCAGTATTAGGGGCAGCGCACAGCCAGATCGTCCCCATACCGAGCAGTTCCGAGAGCGCTGGGTCTCCGTAACGCGATGGCCGTGCCGGTGCGGCTGCCGGGGTCAGGATGACCGCGGTGTAGGGCGGATTGCGACCGGGCCCGGGGCTCAGCCTTACTCACCGGCTCTGCAGTATGGCGGAAAGAGGGAGGAGAGAGCGCGCGGGGCGATATGGGAACTACGCCGCTCTCGCGAGATGCCTTTATTTCCAGTCTATCAGCTACGGCAGGCATCAGCAATGTATTGCCGATACTATCGGGCTGCGCCGGACCTCACTAAAGCCGCTCGTTTATCGATTAATATCACTTACATAGGTAACACACATTGCAAAATGCTGAAAGCAAAGGAAGTAGTCACAGTGCTGTGTGGCTGCTGTATGTACGGCATGCCTGTAGTAAGTTCAGCGCTCTTACTGTTTATGTACCAGGGGCAGGGTCTTGCTGTGGAGGAAATAAATGGGAAGAGGCACACTGTGACAATGGCACATGAAGGCAGATGTGACGTTGCTAGGTCTGGCTGTCAATATGTGAACAGTGTAGTGGTCCATTCATTGAGGCGATACTGACATTTAATGAATCCTGTGACTGATGGTTTCTTTCTGCTCCACAAACTAAGGGTGGAATTCAATTGTTTGAAAAATCGGTTGGGTGTCTGTTTTGTAGATAGGAAAAAAAGTTTGTGTCTATGTTACCTTCGTGATGAGGACCTGGAAGTGACATAACGAGAGGGCAGGAGAGAACTTCCGCCCTTACAGCACCTAAATGTTTTCTCCATTTTCCCTTCGTTTGAGGTTAATTTTTTTTTTCTTCTATGCACCATTGGACCCTCGCGGGCTCACTTCGCTCTTCGGGCTCGGTGTCTCGCTCCGCTACGCTCACCACAGGTTACAGACCCTCCAACATGACCCGCCCCACTGGGTACAAAATGCTCTGTTTCTGGACTTCCCTCTTAATTTATGATTTCTGCTGTGGGGTACACCGGGCTCCACAAGGATAGACATTGGGGTGTAGAGTAGGATCTTGATCCGAGGCACCAACAGGCTCAAAAGCTTTGACTGTTCCCAAGATGCATAGCGCCGCCTCCTCTATACATACCTCCCAACTTTGCCCTTGCATACCTCCCAACATGACCCTCTCCAGGAGGGACAGAATGCTCTGCTTCTGGACTTCCCACCTAATGTATGATTGCCCTCACCTGTGGGAAAACACCTTTCTTATCTATTAACCTGTTCACCACAGGTAATGGCAATCATAAATTAAGAGAAAAGTCCAGGAGCAGAGCATTGTGTCCCTCCTGGAGAAGGTCATGTTGGGAGGTATGCCCTTGCAGTAAGAGGGACACACGCGCGGCTTCGCCGCGCACTCTCCCAAAAAGGGGCATGGCCTATGAAAAGGGGGCGTGGCTTCGTGGGAGGATCGCGAGCCACGCCCCCGTTTTCGTCACTGAGGGGGCATGCCCAGCGCTCTGAGCCACTGGCATGCCCCCTCTCCCTCTGTCTCCAGTGAATAGACGCTGTGCGCATGCGCACAGCGTCTATTCACCGCTGCTCTGCTAAGCAGGGCAGCGAGAGACAGAGACTCCCAACTGCCCCCCCCCCACCGCGGGACACTGCGGCCCACGGGTGGGACAGTCCCCAAAAAACGGGACTGTCCCGCGAAAATCGGGACAGTTGGGAGGTATGTCTATAACCCCGCCTCCCTGCACAGGAGCTCAGTTTTGTAGTTGGTGCCGCAGATAGCAGGCGCGTAACAGAGGGGCTGCTCCAGGCAGCCCTAAGAAGAGCTTTTTATGAAGAAAAGTGAAGACTTCAAGGGCTGCAGCAGTGTGTAGATGTCAGGAGACATTCACTGCTGCAGCTCCATCTCTCCCTAGCGGTGCTGTACACTCCCGCGCCCTTGTTGCCGGGTAACTACAGCGGGAGGCTCCGGTTTTCTTCCTGTCAGGCACACACGACTGGGGCTCTCCGGGATCGCGTGGCCGCGCTTCGGGAGGTGGTGAGTGGGTCCCGCTTGCGATCCGCACGTCAGTCCTGGCTCGCCGGATATTGTGGCTGAGATCCTGGTCCGTGGATCTGGATTCTAGAAAAACCCTGGAGGTACTCCCTTTCAAGGGAGATATTCTGTTTGGGGATGACTTAAATAAGATAGTGGCTGATTTGGCTACTGCCAAAACTGCCTGTCTGCCAAGTACCACTCCTTCTGTGTCGAAGGCTAAAGTTACTTCCTTTCGTCCTTCAGGTAAAGCAAAAGGTCAGGCGTACCACAAGTAGGCCCGCACTTCCAAACCTGGTAAGCCAAAGCCGAAAAGCCTGGGCTGCCCGTCAGCCAGCTTCCAAGACCGATAAGCCTGCTGCATGACCGGGCGGGCCTCCCCCTGGAGGATCCAAGGGTGGGGGGCCGGCTTCTAGGGTATACCCAGGAATGGTTGAAGACCACTTCAGATGCCTGGGTATGGGAAGTCGTCACTCGAGGTTACGCCATAGCCTTCAAAACCCGCCCGCCCCCCCCTCATCGATTTTGCCTGACAGACGTCCCTTTGGACCAAAGGCAAAAACTCTACATTCGGTGGTACAGACCCTCCTGGACACAGGAGTGGTAGTACAGGTGCCTCTTGCTCAGAGAGGCCTGGGGTACTATTCTCCGCTATTTCTAGTCCCGAAACCGAATGGGTCCTCCCGGCCCATTCTCAACCTCAAGGCATTGAACAAGTTTGTGAAAGTCTCCAAGTTCCGTATGGAAACCCTTCGCTCTATCGTTCTGGCCTTGAAACCTGGGGATTATATGGTCTCCCTGGATATACAGGATGCTTACCTGCATATTCCTATAGCAGTGTCGTATCAGCAATACCTGAGGTTTGTGATTGGCAACCTCCATTACCAGTTTCGGGCGTTACCTTTTGGTTTAACCACGGCTCCGCGAGTCTTCACCAAAGTTATGGCGGTGATGACGGTGGTGCTCCGCCATCAAGGGGTCAGGATCCTAGCGTATCTGGACGACTTGTTGATCCTGGCAAATTCCCCAGAACTTCTCCTACATCACCTAGATCTGACTGTCCGGTTTCTGCAAGCCCACGGGTGGCTCATCAACTGGAAGAAATCCTCCCTGGTCCCTGCTCAGAGCATGGTGCACCTGGGAGCGCTATTGGACACTCACAACCAGCGGTTGTTCTTGTCTCAGGAGAAAGTCCTGAAGCTTCAGGACAGGATTCGTTGCTTCCTCTCTCGTCCGCAAGTGTCGATACATTCGGCGATGCAGGTGCTGGGCCTCATGGTGTCAGCATTCGACATCGTGGAGTATGCTCAATTCCATTCTCGCCCCCTCCAGAGGCTGATTCTGACCAAGTGGGACGGCCTGCCTCACCAGATCAGGTCTCACATGATCTCATTGACTCCGGAGGTATGTCTGTCGCTGTACTGGTGGCTCGAGGACCAACGATTGTGCAGGGGCCGTCCCTTCTGGATATTTGTAAGCTTGCGAGCAGGGCCTTCCTACCTCTATGACTGTTATCACCCAGTTTGTTATTGTTATTTCAAATTGTAAAGCGCAACGGAATTTGCTGCGCTATATAAGAAACTGTTAATAAATAAATAAATAAATATTTCCGACTGGGTCCTGTTGACGACAGATGCCAGTCTAAGGGGTCGGGGTGCGGTGCTGGAGCAACACTCCCTTCAGGGTCGGTGGACCAAGGAGGAGTCTCTCCTCCCGATCATCATTCTGGAATTGCGGGCGGTCTTCAACTCATTGAACCTGGCCCAGCATTTAATTCAGAACCGTCCTGTTCAAGTACAGTCGGACAATGCCACCACAGTGGCTTACATAAATCATCAAGGCGGCACTCTAAGCCGTTCGGCAATGAAGGAAGTCTCACGGATTCTGCAATGGGCAGAACGCCATCTACCAGCCATATCAGCGATATTCATTCCGGGAGTCCTGAATTGGGAAGCGGACTTTCTCAGTCATCAGGACGTACACGCCGGAGAGTGGGGCCTCCATCCAGAAGTGTTTCAACTCCTCGTGGAAAGGTGGGGTCTTCCAGATGTGGATCTGATGGCGTCTCGACACAATCACAAGGTTCTGGTCTTTGGAGCAAGGACAAGGGATCCTCAAGCAGCATTCGTGGATGCGCTGGCGGTGCCGTGGAGGTTTCGGCTGCCGTACGTGTTCCCTCCGGTGTCACTCCTGCCCAGGGTAATTCGGAAGTTCAAGCAGGAAATAGGAATCCTGCTTCTCATAGCTCCAGCCAGACCTGCAGGGCCTCTCGTCAAAGCGTCCAATTCTACTTCCACAACGCCCAGACCTCCTCGGTCAGGGCCCCTGTGTCTACCAGGACCTAGCCCGGCTGTCTTTGACGGCGTGGCTCTTGAAGCTTTTGTCTTGAGGGCTAAAGGGTTTTCTGAGGCGGTCATTCAAACTATGTTGCGGGCCCGGAAACCGGCTTCGGCTCGGATTTACCATAGGGTCTGGCATTCTTACTTTGTTTGGTGCGCATCTAACAATTATGACGCTTCCAAGTTTAGTACAGCCAACTTGTTGGCTTTTCTTCAGCAGGGCCTGGACTTAGGACTGCGTCTGGCCTCCCTCAAGGTTCACATTTCTGCCTTGTCGGTGTGGTTTCAGAGAAAAATTGCGACCTTACCTGATGTGCATACCTTTACTCAGGGTGTGTTGCGTATCCAACCTCCCGCCTGTGGCTCCTTGGGACTTGTCGGTGGTTTTGGAGGCATTACAAGAGTCTCCGTTTGAACCTCTTGGTTCGGCTGATCTTAAGTGGCTTTCCCTTAAGGTGGTGTTTCTGCTGGCTATTGCCTCAGCTTAAAGAGTGTCGGATTTGGGTGCCTTGTCTTGTAGTTCCCCATATCTGATATTTCACCGTGACCGGGCGGTTCTTAGGACTCGTCCCAGATATTTACCTAAGGTGGTTTCTTCGTTCCACCTTAATCAGGAGATTGTGGTTCCGGCACATGTTTCTCCTGATGTGTCTCCCAAAGAGCGGTCTTTGGATGTGGTACGGGCTCTCCGTATCTATGTGAAGAGAACTGCTTCTATTAGGACATCTGATTCTCTCTTTGTTCTGTTTGGGTTTCACAAACGGGGCTGGCCTGCTTACAAGCAGACTTTGGCCAGATGGATTAGAATGGTGATTGCACATGCTTATGTGAAGGCTGGTCTGTCAGCTCCTGCTCACATTACGGCCCATTCTACTCCGTCCGTTGGACCTTCTTGGGCGGCTTGCCGTGGTGCGACCCTTGAACAATTGTGCAAGGCGGCTACGTGGTCCTCAGTGAACACGTTCATAAGGTTCTATGCCTTCGATACTGCCGCTTCCCAGGATGCTTCCTTTGGACGCCGTGTTCTTGTGCCCTCTACAGTGCGTCCCCTCCCATAAGGAACTGCTTTAGGACATCCCCAATGTCTATCCTTGTGGAACCCAGTGTACCCCGCAGCAGAAAACGAGTTTTATGGTAAGAACTTACCTTTGTTTAATACTCTTTCTGCGAGGTACACTGGGCTCCACAAGGCGCCCACCCTGACGCACTTAGCTTCTTTGGATTGGTATGGCATTAGCCGCTGACACTTCTCCTGTCGTGAGAATGTGGTGTTTGTGGCTACTAACTGTTGTCGTCTCTTTTCCTGCTACTGCATTGGGCTGGTTAACTAAAAACTGAGCTCCTGTGCAGGGAGGCGGGGTTATAGAGGAGGCGGCGCTATGCATCTTGGGAACAGTCAAAGCTTTTGAGCCTGTTGGTGCCTCGGATCAAGATCCTACTCTACACCCCAATGTCGATCCTAGTGGAGCCCATTGTACCTTGCAGAAAGAGTTTTAACAAAGGTAAGTTCTTACCATAAAACTAGTTTTCCATCACCTGTGTTGAACTAGTTACGTGATAAGAAAGCTGTTTCTTCACAGGTGATGGCAATAATAAATTAAGAGGGAAGTCCAGAAACAGAGCATTTTGTACCTAGTGGGGCGGGTCATGTTGGAGGGCATGAGGTTACTACTCCAAATAGATTGTGACATGGACCCAGGGGGTTATGGGAAAGGTCCTCTCCACGAAGGGAAACTAGACGCTGCCAGGAAAAAAAAGACACCCAACTGACTTTTCATGGCTCGTGGAGCGCCAGTCAATCACGAACGGCAGCGACGAGCCAATCAGTGCTCGCTGCGTCGAAGGCCCCGCCCCCCGGTGAGTGACAGATGCCTTCGGGACCGAGGAGAAGGAGGCCGCACAGAAGAGCAGCAAAGAGCTCCAGAGGTCAGAAGACGCCGGGAGGAAGAAAGAAGATAGGCGCCAGCGTCTTAATGAAGAAAAGAGGAAACGGCGCCGCTGGTCAGGACAGGCCAGCGGCAGATGACAGAAGCTGAGGATCGGCGAGGCCACCAGGGGTGGAAAGGGAAAGAGCTAATGAAGCTCCACCTGGTGCCTCTCCCAACAGACAGGTAGGCCCTCGGTGAGGGTGCCAGTCACCCACCCCTCCTCCCTAGATCACCAGGGATCGGGCATTAGGCCGGTGGGGACAGTCAGGCCATGGGCCTGTGGGCGCAGTAGACGGGCTCTAGGCCCGGGGTCAATATCAGGCATTAGGCCTGCGCCTGCAATAGAGGGCATTAGGCCTTAGTTCAAAGTGTGGCCCATTAGGGAATAAGGTGACCCTGGGCATTAGGCCCAGGTCACCCACATGGCCCCTATGTTAGGCGGGTGCTAGGCCCGTGGGTGATGTCAGGCCTCTGGCCTGTGCGCAGTTAGGGGGTGCTAGTTCTCCCCCCCCCCTTCCCCGTTACACAGCGCTAGCTGTCACCATTCTGATCTTCTGTATTTCATGCAGGCTGCAGCCGATGCCTGAGTGCAACCAACTAGCGCCCTCTGTTGGCTGGCACTGTATGTGCTTGCGTAGTTGCCGTAACGGGAAAACCGGTCCTGCTCTCCCCCCCGCACCTTAACCCTAAGTCCCCTGGGGATCACCTGAACCTAACCACCCCATCCCCGGTGTAGTACTTACCTGGTCTACTGTCTGTACGATCGGGATCCCGGCGAACGCAATTCCGGTGTCAGTGTTCTATCCCCTTTTTGGATTCCGGCATCGGCATTCCATTGTGTGTCGGGATTCTAGCGCCATTATGTCGTGCACAGGGATCCTGACCGTCGGGATATTAACCGCATCCAGTTGTGTGTACTGAGGAAATAAATACCATGGTGACCACTATGTTGTGTACTGAGAGGTAATATGGTGGAAGGCACTTGTATACTTAAAGGTATTATGGGGTTGTTGTGTATACTGAAGCACTCGCCCCGCTGGCGGCATACAGACAGCCGACATCCCGGCCACCGATATATCATACTGATCTCGTACAGAATGCACCATATTCCAAAAACATACTTTCTTTTTCATCCACTAGGGGTCACTGGAGTACTCTAGGGATATGGACGGTTCCACAGGAACTAGGCACTGAATAAGTTAAAATTTGAGACTACTTCTCCCCTCCATATCCCAGAGTACCTCAGTGTTTTTTCGGTGCTCACCGAAACTAGGCCTGTGGCGTTTCTCCACAATTATTGGATTTATTTTTTATTTTTCAATGTTCCACATCCCTTCCCCCCTTCCAGAAAGGCGAGGGGCCGGGATAGTGGAAGCTGCTGAAGCAGCTGTGGGTGTCGGACCTCTCTAAAAAGAGCTCCCTCACTACCACGTGCAGGACTAAAACCTGCAGTAAAGGCTGGACGGAACTTACAGAGAAGCCCCGTCATAGCCCTCACCACAGGGTCCAGGTATGTTGAACGGGGCGGTCAGCTCACCTTGCCGCCTTGCTGTGTGGGATACTGTGTGTGTGTGTGGCCGCCGGCCGCTGCCTTCAGCCGCCCGCCGCCGTTTCCAGCGCCGCTGTCTATGCTGTGTCCCCCGCCGCTCTGAGCCGCGCCGGCCACGTTGATTTATGCATAGGCCGCTCCACGGCTCTATGCAGCGCACTCCCCGGCCCTCGATGCCGCTTCCGGCTCCCTCTCCACCATAGCCCGGCTCCGTGTATAGAGTACGATACACGAAGCACGGGGGGGGGGGCACACAAATGAGAGTTTTTGTAAAAGGCAGGCTTCATAGCCTAGTGAGTAACTTTGATGCCACAGTGATGTTCCCTGCACACAGAAATGTCAGGGTCACTGGATAAAATCTCATGATTCAACTCTTGTTGATAAAAGAAAGTATGTTTACTAGAATACAGCAGCGCTGCATATGTATTACAATAGGCTATTAAGTCTTTGTTAAACAGGATACATGTTGCTCATATATGTGCAGGTTTGAATGCAACATAGTATGTTTATTAAATCTGCTTACATAATTATAAGTCTGCATATTTAACCATTTTTCCTGTTGTTTTTCCAGAATTTCCTGTATTACATCTCTCCTCCATTGAAGGCGCAGGGGTGTTAAGGGGAATTTGGAACCAGGCATATTGCTGACGTGTACTGCACTTGGCCAGATATATATTTGTAAAGACACCTTAGTGCTATTTACTGAGTCGCGCAAGTTGTATTTTGTATTGTCTGTCGGTATAATGAGTAAGACACCAGCAAAGACTATTATTCTTATCATAACTGTTTATAATGATATTATCCCAAAGACTGCAAATCTGAATCATGGCAAGTTTCAGACTTCTAAGAATTATTATACCTCTGAATCAGGATATATCTGGATATATGTATATGGGTATATAATATATATGTGTATGTATGCATATATGAAATATATATATATTTATAAGGTCTGAGTATGTGTGAATATACGTTGTTGTATATATGTGTGTGTGTGTGTGTGTGTGTATATATATATATATATATATATATATATATAAAATATGCTGACATTAAAAATCTATTTTGCAATAAGCAAGACTACAGTGACGCAGTTGGTTGGCACACAGTGCTTATTAAACAGTATCTGTTGAGCACTGCAAACATTGTGAGTTCAGGCCTCAACTCCCCAGATCCCCAGTGGCCTAATGGATAGGACACTGCCCTCCTAAACCGGGGATTGTGGGTTCAGGTCCCATCTGGATTGCAAGTCACTACAGCAACCATTTCATCACCAGAGTTGATGTTTAAACAGCAGCTTTGCTTATTATTTTTACAGGTGGCTCTGTAGCCAAGTGGTTAGTCTTCCCGCCCACAGTGAACTTTGTGATTACATGGACACTGGTTCAGATCCTGGTTTAACAGGTGTAATATATATAAAAATAAAAAAAAATAAAACATGGTAGGACACCATTTTTAACATTACTTCCTGGTTCTTTGCAGGAGGTTGCTGCCCTACAACACTCAGCCTCTGGGGACGGGGGGTTGTTAGGAATTTAATTTATTAGTTTATTAATTGTTTTTGACAGCATGTCTCTACAGGAAGATTCACTATTGCTGGTAACCACATGCACGGTAATGCAGGTTTATACACAGATTACTTCCGTGGTGTACTTACTGGTCGGGTTACATGATCACTAAGTCTAATGCATAATCAAACAAGCAGCTTCGCTGCAGAGTCGGTCACACAGTGTGTCGGACAAATACGACTGCACAGACAGACCCTTACCGGTCCTCTTTGGGGGGAAATGCGGGCGCATGTACTGCCTGATTTTTTTTTTACTGTTTTCAGCTAAATTGTTGCGGTCGATTCACCGCCAGCCCTCATAGCACCAGGCCAGTACATTAGGTTCTCAGCGAAGGCTGAACAATTTCCAATGAGAGACAATTGCAATTATTGGGCGTTTAACTACCTATCGGAGTGTACCCTACACAGCAGTACGGCTGTTGCTTCGCCCTGCTTTGGTAAGGGTTTGAGGTAACAAGGCTGTAATGGCAGGGTACTCCAGTTCAGGTTTGCCCTAAATAAAGACCACCTTACACTTCTTGCTGCCTACAGCTTCTGTGACGTTGGCAGTTGGTTCTTGCGTTTCAGCTTCGCTAGTGGCACACAACGTCCACGTTGGCTACGTTCCAGACGAGAATAGATCACAGACCAGGTGGGGGGGGGGGGGGGGGGGGATCTGTTTTCCTACCATTGTCTACGCGAATTCCTGAATGATTCCGTCTCATCGACTTCAATTCCTAGGTATGATTCTCGATACGGTAAATCAAGGAATTTACCTACCCGAACAGAAGTATAGGTCATTCGTCATCTGGTACAATTAGTGCTTAAGCCACGCACAGTCTCGGTTCATTTGTGTATTCGCCTATTAGACACAATGGTGGCGGTTTTCGAAGCGCTTCAGTTCGGAAGACTTCACTCACGTCCTTTTTAACTGGATGTGCTCGCACAATGGTCGGGCTCGCTTCTGCAGATTCACCGCAGGGTGAGGTTGTCTCCAAAGGCCAGAGTGTCTCTACTCTGGTGGCTCAAAGTACAGAATCTAACCGCAGGGAAACGGTTTGGCGCCTGGAATTGGATAATTCTCACGGCGGACGCAAGTCTCAGAGGTTGGGGAGCTGTAGTTCAAAATTTTCAGCTCCAGGGTCTCTGGGCGGATCAAGAAAGATTGCTGTCTATAAATGTCCTGGAACTCCGGGCAATTTACAATACTCTACGACAAGCAGTGCACATGCTGCAGGCTCAGGCTGTTCAGGTGCAGTCAGACAACGCGACGGCGGTCGCATACATCAACAAACAAGGAGGAATGAAAAGCCGCATGGCCATGCGGGAGGTAGCTCGAATCCTCAATTGGGCCGAGGTGATTTTGTCGGCAGTATTCATTCCGGGAGTGGACAACTGGGAGGCGGATTATCTCAGCTGTCGGGATTTTTATCCAGGATGTGCATTAAATCCAGAAGTGTTTCGCATGTTGGTCCAGAGGTGGGGTTACCCGCAAGTGGACCTGATGGCATCTCGCCACAATTATCAAACGCCCCAGTACGTGTCCAGAATGAGAGATCCAAAGGCAGTGGCGGTGGATGCTCTCACAATCACATGGCCATACAGTCTCGTGTATCTGTTCCACCGTTTTCCGCTGCTCCCTCTGTTGCTAAAACGGATCAAAAGAGAGTCCGCCACAGTCATACTAGTGGCGCCTCATTGGCCTTGGAGAGCTTGGTTTCGGATCTTCGCGGTCTACTCGCGGACGTTCCTTGACTGGAAGGAGGTACAGCTTAGTAGGAGAAGCTTCTAAAAATAACCCCTATATGATTTTGTTATGTGCCTTCCTTAGACAGTTATTTTTGGTACGCATGTTTGGTATTCATTTATCTTTTTAACAATAAATGTGTTATGGTCACACTATGGTCTTTCCACCTTTTTGTTTTGCGTAATTCACCCTGAGAGGTCGATATAACAAAGGTGAAGGAATTTGACCCGGTGGATGTGTTACCGAGATTGAAGGAACCAGAAAAACATTGTGATAAAGTGACTTGTAGCTTTCACCGACTGGATTGGTTCATGGGCACAGCGAACAGGTTTTTGAAACCGTGTATTTTACATATTGCTTGAATAGACGAATCACCACCATTGTTGCATTATTGTGCTATACAGACTGATTGAAGATTACAATCATCTGATGAACTACGGTTAAATCTACCTTTTTGGAAAGTGCGCAGGAATCATTGTGTTATTGTTTAAGTGATCTATTTCCACCAGGGGGTAGGGGTGGGGAGTAATGTTCCAATAAGGACATATAGATACTGGGGAAGTGATAGAAGCCCCCTAGGTGTATATGTACTATATTATATTCACTTTTTCCACATTTTGTTATGTTACAGCCTTATTCCAAAATAAAATATATTATTTTTTCCCCTCAGAATTCTACACACAATACTCCATAATGACAGCGTGATAGAAGTGTTTTTGAGATTTTTGCAAATTTCTTAAAAAAAAAAAGAATCACATGTACATTAGTATTCACAGCCTTTGCTCAATACTTTGTTGATGCACCTTTGGCAGCAATTACAGCCTCAATTATTTTTGAATATGATGCCACAAGCTATCTTTGGGCAGTTTCACCCATTCCTCCTTGCAGCACCTCAGGTTGGATGGGAAGCGTCAGTGCACAGCCATTTTCAGATCTCTCCAGAGATGTTCAATCGGATTCAAGTCTGGGCTCTGGCTGGGCCACTCAAGGACATTCTCAGAGTTGTCCTGAAGCCACTCCTTTGATATCTTGGCTGTGTACTTACGGTCGTTGTCCTGCTGAAAGATGAACCTTCGCCCCAATCTGAGCTAGCGCTTTAGAGCAGGTTTTCATCCAGGATGTCTCTGTACTTTGCTGCATTCATCTTTACCTCTATCCTGACTAGTCTCCCAGTTCCTGCCGCTGAAAACCATCCCCACAGCATGGTGCTGCCACCACCATGCTTCACTGTAGGGATGGTATTGGCCTGGTGATGAGCGGTGCCTGGTTTCCTCCAAACATGATGCCTGGCATTCAAGTGATAATGCTGATTTATCCATAGGAATGAAAGCTATACCTTAAACACACCTTAAATACACTTTACCATGGAGCCGCTGCGGCCGCTGTACTTAATACACACTCTACGTACTTTGTACGCTATTAGCGTACAAAGTCCCGTGCTGTGTACGGACTTAGCGTACAAACGCCGCGCTGACGGTACAAAGTACTCACAGCGCAGACATACCCAATGAACACACTTTAAACCTTATACAGCAATGTGATGCGTTACTAATTCACCTTTAAACCTTATACAGCAATGCAATGCGATAGCAATTCACCTTTAAACCTTAGCAGGGAAAGGAAGACACAACACCGGTTTGTAATTTACCGCTGGGTTCCGACACCACAGCGTATTATTGCTGAAAGGGGGTTACAATACAATCAATACAATACAATATAACAGAGTAAATGGCTACAGTCAATGTTACATACGTGAGTGGATTCGCCGCGCTACTCAGTCTGGTCCTCCGTCATCTGATAGATAACATTGTGAGTCTTGTGTCTGACCAGGCCTGCTGCAGGCTCTCTTTATACACTTCATCCAAAACATAACACAATGGATACTGTAATCTCTTTGTCCATTGGACACAGGGATGGTCATTTACAGTACAGGAGAGGTCATAGGTTGGTTTGAATAGGTAGGCGATGTCTTTTCCAACTGCTCTTGTGGGTGGTCTCCTCTGGATTCCCGCCGCATACATAATGTACAGTAAATACAGTTTATATCTATATTCTGCTCCTGCACATAACTATCCGCAGGAACATGCGATCTTTCTCAAACCAACACCGGAATGTTACCCTTAAAATACCCTACAGCTGGATACAAAACACCACCTTATAACCTTGTTCTGTCCCCTCCTATCCTGTAAAGGTGAATCCCTTTGTTCTGTTACCATTTAAACTGCTGTTACTTTCTGATGTGGTGCAGGGATACTATGTGTTCATTGTGCACTATTTGGATTAAATATGTAATGTGTTTTGATAGCCTTCCATGCATTCACAAACTCTGTCGTAAATACCCATACCACGCGCTAATGCGCAGGACCGCGAGAGCGACCATACGCAAATTGCGAATATGTGCACGCACAGCAGAGCAAGTACACGCACGGAGGCCATCTGTGTGTAGTTTGTACGTGATGTGTGTACTGCAATATTTTTCGACTTTGACAGTCCACCCTTTGGCAGTCACCAATAACTGCCACTATCTAATCACTAAACAGAAAAATATCTATACAATATCTACAGAAGTTTTGGACGGTCGGGGGAGAGTTGTAGGTGGGAAATGTATGACCTAGTGGGATAGTAGAAAGCATGTATGTATGAATCCATGTCTGAGGGGCATGTATCATCGTGCCGTATATGTTCTAAATAAGCTTCGAGGTATTGCGAAGTTTACATTAAATCCTTCTCATCCCGTACTTTGGGTCTGTAAATGGGCCAACAAACACTACCGAGCTCTTTTCGGCTTCTTGTTAAAACAAATGGGGTGCACATTTAGTTGATGATACATGGAGGGGGAAACATAAGTGAGTGCTAGTATATGTGGATATCACCTGTCGACTATGGCCAAAATTTACTAAGAATTCGAGTTTGTCCGATTTGTGTTTTTTTTTCTAAGTCCCAATCCTGGAATTCACTAAGCACCAATCTCGGCAGTGTTTGGACTATTCGTAATGGTTTGATTAGCAAAGTTCAGAAATACGAATGTATAGACCATCGGTCAAACACGGATGTTATTTCATACAATACGGGCATTCACTATTCATTCGTATTTGGGTGTTAGTCTCTGAGTGCTCAAGTGCGGGTCTGTTTTTTTTCGATTCGTTTTAAAAAGCAGCAAAAAAATAGACCTGCTTTTTCCAGTCGAGTTTGGATAACCCTGCACGGATCAGTGAGATCTGTGCATGGTTATCTATGGGAAAGGGTCTGTTTAGTGTTAAAACTTATTAAACTTATTAAAAAATTGCGTGGGGTCCCCCCTCCTAAGCATAACCAGCCTCGGGCTCTTTGATTTTTCTGATTTTTAACGACTTTAAACACTTTTCTCTGACGTCCTAGTGGATGCTGGGAACTCCGTAAGGACCATGGGGAATAGCGGCTCCGCAGGAGACTGGGCACAAAAGTAAAGCTTTAGGACTACCTGGTGTGCACTGGCTCCTCCCCCTATGACCCTCCTCCAAGCCTCAGTTAGATTTTTGTGCCCGGCCGAGAAGGGTGCACACTAGGGGCTCTCCTGAGCTTCTTAGTGAAAGTTTAGTTTTAGGTTTTTTATTTTCAGTGAGACCTGCTGGCAACAGGCTCACTGCATCGAGGGACTAAGTGGAGAAGAAGCGAACCTGCCTGCTTGCAGCCAGCTTGGGCTTCTTAGCTCCAGAGGGACCTAACACAGGCCCAGCCTCGGAGTCCGGTCCCAGAGCCGCGCCGCCGGCCCCCTTACAGAGCCAGAAGCAAGAAGAGGTCCGGAAAAATCGGCGGCAGAAGACATCAGTCTTCAACAAGGTAGCGCACAGCACTGCAGCTGTGCACCATTGCTCCTCAGGCACACTTCACACTCCGGTCACTGAGGGTGCAGGGCGCTAGGGGGGGGCGCCCTGAGCAGCAATGTAAAACACCTTGGCTGGCGAAAATACACCACATATAACCTCCAGGGCTATATGGATGTATTTTAACCCCTGCCAGAATTCACCAAAAGCGGGAGAAAAGGCAGCCGAGAAGGGGGCGGAGCCTATCTCCTCAGCACACTGGCGCCATTTTCCATCACAGCTTCGCTGGAAGGACGTCTCCCTGACTCTCCCCTGCAGTCCTGCACTACAGAAAAGGGTAAAAAAAGAGAGGGGGGGCACTAATTTGGCGCAGTTTTGATAATAGCAGCTATAAAGGGAAAAGCACGTTATATAGTGGTATTCCTGTCTATATATAGCGCTCTGGTGTGTGCTGGCATACTCTCCCTCTGTCTCCCCAAAGGGCTAGTGGGGTCCTGTCCTCTATCAGAGCATTCCCTGTGTGTGTGCGGTGTGTCGGTACGATTGTGTCGACATGTTTGAGGAGGAAAATGAGATGGAGGCGGAGCAATTGCCTATAATAGAGTTGTCACCCCCTAGGGAGTCGACACCTGAGTGGATGAGCTTATGGAAGGAATTGCGTGACAATGTCAGCTCTTTACGAAAGACAGTTGACGATATGAGACAGCCGGCTACTCAGCTTGTGCCTGTCCAGGGGTCTCAAACGCCATCAGGGGCTCTAAAACGCCCGTTACCTCAGATGGCAGACACAGACACGGATACTGACTTCAGTGTCGACGATGATGAGACAAATGTAACTTCCAGTAGGGCCACACGTTACATGATTGAGGCAATGAAAAATGTTTTGCATATTTCTGATAATACAAGTACCACTAAAAAGGGTATTATGTTTGGTGAGAAAAAACTGCCTGTAGTTTTTCCTGTATCCGAGGAATTAAATGAAGTGTGTGATGAGGCGTGGGTTTCCCCCGATAAAAAACTGATAATTCCTAAAAGGTTATTGGCATCATACCCCTTCCCGCCAGAGGATAGGGCACGTTGGGAAACACCCCCTAGGGTGGATAAAGCGCTCACACGCTTGTCTAAACAGGTGGCACTACCCTCTCCTGATACGGCCGCCCTAAAGGAACCTGCCGACAGAAAGCAGGAGAATATCCTAAAATGTATATACACTCACACGGGTGTTATACTGCGACCGGCAATCGCCTCAGCCTGGATGTGCAGTGCTGGGGTGGCGTGGTCGGATTCCCTGACTGAAAATATTGATACCCTAGATAGGGACAGTATATTACTGACTATAGAGCATTTAAAAGATGCATTTTTATATATGCGTGATGCGCAGAGGGATATTTGCCGACTGGCATCAAGAGTTAGCGCGCTGTCCATTTCTGCAAGAAGAGGGTTATGGACGCAGCAGTGGTCAGGTGATGCGGATTCCAAAAGACGCCGTATTATCAGGCGCAGTCCTTTCGGCCCCATAAGGGCAAGCGGGCAAAAGGCTCCTCATTTCTGCCCCGTGGCAGAGGGAGAGGAAAAAGGCTGCAGCACACAGCCAGTTCCCAGGAACAGAAGCCCTCTCCCGCCTCCGCAAAGTCCTCAGCATGACGCTGGGGCTTTACAAGCGGACTCAGGCACGGTGGGGGCCCGTCTCAAGAAGTTCAGCGCGCAGTGGGCCCACTCGCAAGTGGACCCCTGGATCCTTCAGGTGGTATCTCAGGGGTACAAATTGGAATTCGAGACGTCTCCCCCTCGCCGTTTCCTAAAGTCTGCTTTACCGACGTCTCCCTCAGACAGGGAGGCAGTATTGCAAGCCATTCACAAGCTGTATTCCCAGCAGGTGATAATCAAGGTACCCCTCCTGCAACAGGGAAAGGGGTATTATTCCACACTGTTTGTGGTACCGAAGCCGGACGGCTCGGTGAGACCAATTTTAAATCTAAAATCCTTGAACACTTACATACAGAGGTTCAAATTCAAGATGGAGTCACTCAGAGCAGTGATTGCAAACCTGGAAGAAGGGGATTATATGGTGTCTCTGGACATCAAAGATGCTTACCTACATGTCCCAATTTACCCTTCTCACCAAGGGTACCTCAGGTTTGTGGTACAGAATTGTCACTATCAGTTTCAGACGCTGCCGTTTGGCTTGTCCACGGCACCCCGGGTCTTTACCAAGGTAATGGCCGAAATGATGATACTCCTTCGAAGGAAGGGAGTTTTAGTTATCCCTTACTTGGACGATCTCCTGATAAGGGCAAGATCCAGGGAACAGTTGGAAGTCGGGGTAGCACTATCTCAGATAGTGTTGCGGCAGCACGGTTGGATTCTCAATATTCCAAAATCGCAGCTGATCCCGACGACACGCCTTCTATTCCTAGGGATGATTCTGGACACAGTCCAGAAAAAGGTTTTTCTCCCGGAGGAGAAAGCCAGGGAGTTATCCGAGCTAGTCAGAAATCTCCTAAAACCAGGCCAAGTCTCAGTGCATCAATGCACAAGGGTCCTGGGAAAAATGGTGGCTTCCTACGAAGCAATCCCATTCGGCAGATTCCACGCAAGAACCTTCCAGTGGGATCTGCTAGACAAATGGTCCGGGTCGCATCTTCAGATGCATCAGCGGATAATCTTGTCACCAAAGACAAGGGTGTCTCTCCTGTGGTGGTTGCAGAGTGCTCATCTTCTAGAGGGCCGCAGATTCGGCATTCAGGACTGGGTCCTGGTGACCACGGATGCCAGCCTGAGAGGCTGGGGAGCAGTCACACAGGGAAGAAATGTCCAGGGCTTGTGGTCAAGCCTGGAGACATCACTTCACATAAATATCCTGGAGCTAAGGGCCATCTACAATGCTCTAAGCCTAGCAAGACCTCTGCTTCAAGGTCAGCCGGTGCTGATCCAGTCAGACAACATCACGGCAGTCGCCCACGTAAACAGACAGGGCGGCACAAGAAGCAGGAGGGCAATGGCAGAAGCTGCGAGGATTCTTCGCTGGGCGGAAAATCATGTGATAGCACTGTCAGCAGTGTTCATTCCGGGAGTGGACAACTGGGAAGCAGACTTCCTCAGCAGGCACGACCTCCACCCGGGAGAGTGGGGACTTCATCCAGAAGTCTTCCACATGATTGTGAACCGTTGGGAAAAACCAAAGGTGGACATGATGGCGTCCCGCCTCAACAAAAAACTAGACAGGTATTGCGCCAGGTCAAGGGACCCTCAGGCAATAGCTGTGGACGCTCTGGTAACACCATGGGTGTACCAGTCAGTGTATGTGTTCCCTCCTCTGCCTCTCATACCCAAGGTACTGAGAATTATAAGACGGAGAGGAGTAAGAACTATACTCGTGGCTCCGGATTGGCCAAGAAGGACTTGGTACCCGGAACTTCAAGAGATGCTCACAGAGGACCCGTGGCCTCTACCTCTAAGAAGGGACCTGCTCCAGCAGGGACCCTGTCTGTTCCAAGACTTACCGCGACTGCGTTTGACGGCATGGCGGTTGAACGCCGGATCCTGAAGGAAAAAGGCTTTCCGGATGAAGTCATCCCTACCCTGATCAAAGCCAGGAAGGATGTAACCGCACAACATTATCACCGTATTTGGCATAAATATGTTGCGTGGTGCGAGGCCAGGCAGGCCCCTACAGAGGAATTTCAACTGGGTCGTTTCCTGCATTTCCTGCAAACAGGACTGTCTATGGGCCTAAAATTAGGGTCCATTAAGGTTCAAATTTCGGCCCTGTCGATTTTCTTCCAGAAAGAACTGGCTTCAGTTCCTGAAGTTCAGACGTTTGTCAAGGGGGTACTGCATATACAGCCTCCTTTTGTGCCTCCAGTGGCACCTTGGGATCTCAATGTAGTTTTGGGGTTCCTAAAATCACATTGGTTTGAACCACTCACCACTGTGGACTTAAAATATCTCACATGGAAAGTGGTAATGCTGTTGGCCCTGGCTTCGGCCAGGCGTGTGTCAGAATTGGCGGCTTTATCCTATAAAAGCCCTTACCTAATTTTTCATACGGACAGGGCAGAATTGAGGACTCGTCCTCAATTTCTCCCTAAGGTTGTTTCAGCGTTTCACCTGAACCAGCCTATTGTGGTACCTGCGGCTACTAGGGACTTGGAGGACTCCAAGTTGCTGGATGTAGTCAGGGCCCTGAAAATATATGTTTCCAGGACGGCTGGAGTCAGAAAATCTGACTCGCTATTTATCCTGTATGCACCCAACAAGCTGGGTGCTCCTGCTTCTAAGCAGACTATTGCTCGTTGGATTTGTAGTACAATTCAGCTTGCACATTCTGTGGCAGGCCTGCCACAGCCTAAATCTGTAAAAGCCCATTCCACAAGGAAGGTGGGCTCATCTTGGGCGGCTGCCCGAGGGGTCTCGGCTTTACAACTTTGCCGAGCAGCTACTTGGTCAGGGGCAAACACGTTTGCTAAATTCTACAAATGTGATACCCTGGCTGAGGAGGACCTGGAGTTCTCTCATTCGGTGCTGCAGAGTCATCCGCACTCTCCCGCCCATTTGGGAGCTTTGGTATAATCCCCATGGTCCTTACGGAGTTCCCAGCATCCACTAGGACGTCAGAGAAAATAAGAATTTACTTACCGATAATTCTATTTCTCGTAGTCCGTAGTGGATGCTGGGCGCCCATCCCAAGTGCGGATTGTCTGCAATACTTGTACATAGTTGCTGTTACAAAAATCGGGTTTTTGTTGTTGTGAGCCATCTTTTCAGAGGCTCCGCTGTTATCATGCTGTTAACTGGGTTCAGATCACAGGTTGTACGGTGTGATTGGTGTGGCTGGTATGAGTCTTACCCGGGATTCAAAATCCTTCCTTATTGTGTACGCTCATCCGGGCACAGTATCCTAACTGAGGCTTGGAGGAGGGTCATAGGGGGAGGAGCCAGTGCACACCAGGTAGTCCTAAAGCTTTACTTTTGTGCCCAGTCTCCTGCGGAGCCGCTATTCCCCATGGTCCTTACGGAGTCCCCAGCATCCACTACGGACTACGAGAAATAGAATTATTGGTAAGTAAATTCTTATTTTTTAAGGTACACAATGAAGCCCTGCATGGATCTCACAGATCCGGCCGGGATTACTTGTGTTTTGTCAGGCAGTGTTTTACTCATCACTCCCGTAAAACACTGCCTAACGTCACGAATCACATCGACATCGGAAAAAAACGAATTGGGAAAAGTTGGCAGCTTAGTGAATGATCATATCAGGATTCAAAAAGTTGCAGTAAAATGCACCCGATACCATTCGAGTTCAAACACCCTTCAAAACGGCAAAAACACAAATCTTTGTAAATATACCCCTATGTGTGCTATTAACTGAAGGTTGCAGAAATGAAGATAAGACATATAAATAAAATACATTCACATAAACATTTTGGGTAGGGCTGATGTCTTTTTCCGGATGGATGTATCTGGGCAGAGGGGGAGACAAAAGAAAAACGGGTGAAAGAAACAGGCCATGGAATTCATTTGCAATCCTTATCATAACACTGTCTCTATGGATGGGTCATAAATTAAATCTGCTGCTATAACAGCGCCCTCGCTCCTTAGACTTTGTGCCGTGCTTGCGCCGCGTCAGAATTCGAACACACCTAAATATCAAACCAATAATTATGACGACTCCCAGGATACAAAGGAGAAACTTCCCTACACTCATAATAACATTTTGAGCCCACTCTCCTAAACCTGAGAACCAATTTCGTGGGTTCAACCATGAGACCCAGCCGGTCAGTTCATTACTCACAGTCGCCAAGGTATAGTTGTGTTTCCTCCTGAACTCCCACTTCAACTGCAAGATATCGTCCATATTTTGATCGATGATCTCCATTGGGTCGTCAGTACTGTTCGTAATATACGTACAGCACTTCACCCCATATTGAGTTGCCAGAGTAACACAGTACCCACCTGTCACGGCTGTGATATAATTTAAGACCATCCTGTGCTGAATCAGTTCCTTCTTGTAAGCTTGTAACTCCCTTCCCGTATACCTGAAGGTGTCATCATACATCTCAGTGATATTATCTATCAAGTTCGCTAGCGCATGGATATACCTATAATTTATAATTCCTCTGGCAGTACGGGTGATGTCTAATGCGAGAAGGAATTGAATCCCGGTGGATTCGTGGATCAAATCAGAGGCTGCGTGCTCTGTCCTATCTATGAGGTGTCTCTTGATGATGTGTTCATAGTGAGTATGAGTATAAGGAGCCTGAGCACTGCGGTGAACGTCTTTCATCCTATCATGGGTTATGGTCATGACCTCTGGCAGTACTCTCCCAATATAACACAATCCCTCTGAGCTCGGGGCAAGCCACTTGTACGCCTTCCTCCCACATATGAAATAGGCATCATCTGGGAGAACATAGGGGACAAAATATGACATCACCATATTACAAACTTACCAAGTAAAGAAACCTATCCCTAGTTCTCCCATCTGCTCATTACAAGTATCGGGCTGGGCTGGATGATATGGGCACAATACCCTGGCGATACTTTTCCAACCCACATGGTCTTGCTTCCACGAGTATACCTATACCGAAAATACCTCCCACTGTTGGCTATTTGGCGTACAAGTTCTGAGTCTATGGGTATCCTATCAGCTCTGTGTGAAAAGGTCATTGTCTGGTTATTCCACGTCACTTCCCAATTTCCCGGTTTTCGGTAATTGGAAATATTGAAACACAATAAGGACCTGTCTACATGATATCGGTGGAGCTTCAAACTAGGTGGCCTAGAGATATTGAATTTCTTGTCCACCGGTCTCCCACCCCGTAATTCGAGTACCTCATCTATTGCTAAAGGGTATGGTACTAATCCTGACTTGCTCTGACCTTGAGGTACCTGTGAGCACACCCAGCATTCTGTCTGGTTTAAGACCTTACCCACTAGTGAGTGGTAATCACTCAACGGATGACGGTCCATGTCGATATTAAGGTTGGACTGACATCTCTGGATGTACCCATCCTCAACTATATTCTCACAATTCCTACAAATACAATATTCATCAGACAATAGCCCCTCACAGTGCCTCCGAGCTCCCTGACTACCAGAGCGCTTACTGATGCCAGCCTTTACCAAAATGATGTGCTGATCCTGAGATCCTACAAATTCATACTTGCCATCAGAACCCATTCCAGATCCCTGCTCGACCTCTCTGGGACCCTCACCAAAACACACTGTCCTTATCAAAACCAGAATTACTAATAGAACCCGAAACGCAGTCTCTTGTGATCGATCCATTTCGTTAGGGGAAAGGAGGAAAATAAGAAGGAGAAAGGAAAGGAAAAATGCAGGGGGAGGTGAAAAAAAAGAAAGTGGTACAACAACCGTTCTAGCTCTTGTTACTCTCTGTGCTCAGATGACCTTCAACAGTCCTGCCTCTCAACTTTCCCGGAACAGACACTCCAGTGATACGAGATTCTCTACACTCTGCTCTTTGTCACGAGTTCTCTCCGAGTCAGCGACCTTCTTGCAGTGGGACGAGTGGATCCAAGTCTCTCTTTCGGCGACCTTCAATGCTGTTGTGCTGGTTAACGAGACTTGATATGGTCCTTCCCACCTGTCTATGAGGCAACCTGAGCATAAGAAATTTCGAATCATCACATAATCCCCAGGTTCAATGTCATGACAATTACTGTTCGGTAGGTCAGGAATCACCAGCTTTAAATTTCTTTTTTGATTTCTCAGCTGCTGGCTCATCCCAACCAAATATTTCAGTCACTTCATTATTACATTTCAAATCATCCTGGGGGTCTATCATTACATGAGGTTGTCGACCAAAAAGAATTTCAAAGGGTGATAGGTTAAGGGGAGACCTGGGAGTGGTTCTGATGCTGTACAACACTAGTGGCACAGCTTCTGGCCACGACAATCCAGTTTCAACCATTAATTTGCTCAGCTTGTTCTTAATAGTGCTATTCACTCTCTCCATCTTTGCACTCGCCTGTGGACGGTACGGAGTATGCAGCTTGCTATTAATTCCCATCAGTTTGCACATGACCTGAAAGACTTCACCTGTAAAATGGGTACCCCTATCACTTTCAATTATTCTAGGGATACCATATCTACACACAAATTCCTGCACAATTTTCTTTGCAGTGAACGAAGCAGTATTTGTGGCAGCAGGGAACGCTTCTACCCAGTTAGAAAATATGTCAATACAAACTAACACATATTTTAAATTCCTACAGGGTGGTAACTGTATGAAATCGATTTGTATTACCTGAAAAGGTCCGTCTGTCGGAGGGATATGGGATGGCTCTGTTGGTATTGACTTTCCAATATTCTTCCTCAAGCAAGTAAAACATGTCATTGCTCTCTTACCTGCATGAGAAGAGAATCCTGGCGCACACCAGTAGGCTCTCACCAGCTTACACATACTCTCTTTACCCAGATGAGTCAGACCGTGTGCCGCCTCAGCTTAGCTTGGAAGATATGCTCTAGGAGCCACTGGCTTACCTTGTCCACAGTCCTGAGGATTCCTGGCCATATCACTTTGACCTCCAGACTGCCTTTTCCTGTAATGAACACAAATCTTGCATTTCAATTAATTGTTGTGTGTTGATCGTGTTAAATGTCATCAGTGGTGTGATGTTCGTTTGTATAGGGGTGCTGGCTGCTGATTTAGCAGCTTCGTCTGCCCGGCTGTTACCAAGTGAAATTGGGTATTGGTTGTAAGTATGTGCTTTGCACTTGATAACAGCCACTCTGTCTGGTTCCTGTATCGCTGTTAGAAGTCTTTTTATGTGGGACGCATGCACTACAGGTGTGCCAGCTGCCGTCATGAAATTTCTGAGGTGACATAGGGCCCCGAAATCATGCACCACTCCAAAGGCATACCTAGAATCTGTGTATATATTAGCTGACTTACCCTTCTTAGCCAATTCACATGCTCTGGTTAGGGCGACCAACTCAGCAACTTGTGCTGAGTGCGGTGGGCCCAGGGGTTCAGCTTCTATGATACCTCTGTCGTCTACAACTGCATATCCAGTACACAGGTCTCCTGAGTCCGTCTGTCTGTGGCAACTACCGTCAGTGTAGAAGGTAAAGTCTACCCCTTCCAGTGGGCTGTCACTGATGTCAGGTCTCGCGGTGAAAGTCTGATTCAGGTATTCCATACAATCATGCGTATCAGTGTCTGCACTAAATCCTCCTTCACCATCATTCTCATCCTCCACCCTTTGTGCCTGTCCAGGCACACTTGGCAAGTAAGTTGCAGGATTTAGTGAGCTGCATCTCTTAATGGTGATGTTTACAGGGGCCATCAGTGATAATTCCCACTTTGTAAACCGAGCAGATGAGACATGTCTGGTTTGGGCGGAGTTCAGTAAGGCTGATACTGCATGAGGTGTATGGATGGTCAGGTTGTGTCCTAACACTACGTCCTTGCTTTTACTTACTAGCAAAGCTACCGCTGCAACACTTCGCAAGCATGTGGGGAGAGACCGCGCTTCGGTATCCAACTGTGCACTGTAGTAAGCTAACGGCCTGCTGGCATCACCATGTCTCTGGGTTAAAACTCCTGCCGCGCACCCTGTACTTTATGTACCGTATAATTCAAAGGGCTTCCCATAATCTGGCATACCTAATGCAGGTGCCTGTGATAGGCACTGTTTGAGTCTCTCAAAGGCCAGTTCGGACTCATCTGTGTGCGAGACCCGTTCTGGTTTGTTTGAAGAGACCATTTCTTGCAAAGGTAAAGCCAGTATAGAGAACCCTGGAATCCAGTTTCGACAGTACCCACACATTCCAAGGAAAGTGCGGATCTGTTGCTGAGTTAGTGGCAGAGTCATGTCATGAATCGCCTGTATTCTATCAGCGGTGAGGTGTCTAAGTCCTTGAGTCAAGCAATGTCCCAAATATTTTACCCTGGTCTGGCATAACTGCAACTTATCCTTTGAAACCTTGTGTCCCGTTTGGGAAAGATGAATCAGAAGCTGTTTTGTGTCTTTCAAAGACGATTCGAGTGAGTCAGAACACAACAATAAGTCATCGACATACTGTATTAGCACTGATCCACTCTCAGGTTGAAAGGATTGTAAACAGTCATGCAAGGCCTGGGAGAAAATACTCGGGCTGTCAATGAAAGGGGGAGACAAGTCCAGGTGTACTGTACTCCCCTGTATGTAAAAGCAAAAAGATATTGGCTGTCAGGGTGCAGAGGGACAGAAAAGAAGGCAGGACAGAGGTCGATGACAGTGAAGAATTTTGCAGTAGAGGGAATTTGCATGAGGATGACAGCTGGATTGGGCACTACGGGGAATTGGCTCTCAACTATCTTGTTTATCCCCCTTAGATCCTGCACTAGCCTGTAACCCCTCCCCCCACTCTTTTTCACAGGGAAGATGGAACTATTGGCAGTTCTGGACGTCCTGACTAGGATGCCCTGTTGTAGCAACCACTCTATGACGGGGTACACTCCTAATTCTACCTCTGGCTTTAGAGGGTACTGAGGGATTTTTGGAGCTATCCTACCATCTTTTACTTGCACTACTACTGGAGCTACATTCGCCATCAATCCGGTGTCTGGTCCATCTTTGGTCCAAAGGGTACCCGGTATTTGTGAGATCATTTCCTCTACCTTTGATGGAAACTTGTCTATAACAGTAGAAAGCGACATTAGCCTTTGAGGGGTGTCTAATATATCTTGCACTTCTTGAGCGTGGTTCCCAGGTATATCCAAGAAGACACCCTCAGGAGTACAGTATATGACACACCGCATTTTACACAATAAATCTCTCCCTAGTAGATTAGTCGGAGCCGATGCAGCCAACAGGAAAGAATGTTTGGTTTGCAAGGGCCCTATCGTTATCTCTGCAGGTTTACTCAAAGGGTATTGTTGCACAGTTCCTGTTACTCCCATTGCCGAAATTGTTTTACCCGTGGTTTTTATACCTACTGTCGAATTTAACACTGACCTGGCCGCCCCTGTATCTACAAGAAAAGGTAATGGTACACCAGCTACATCAACCGTGACCTCAGGTTCACTACCAAGGCTAGCAATCAACTTCACTGGCTGCAGACTACAGGTGTGGCCCAACCCCTATTGTGTGGCGAGACCCTCCCACAGCACATTGGCAGCTACAATATGTTAGCAGGGTAGCTGTGAGTTTTCGGAGGCCTGCCAGTCCCTCCTTGGTGGGTACCTCCTTGTTTCCCCTGCATGTGGCTCGTAATTTCTCCTAAGTTGTCCCTGATCCCAATTATGTGCATTGTAGTGCGGTTCATATTCTGGTCTAGGGGGTCGGTATACATGATGTGTACCTTTGTTCCTACATTCCCTTGAGTAATGTCCTACCTTGTGACAAGTATAGCATGTTACTACACGTGACTTACCATCAGGGGTCTGGGGTTTTGGCTGATATGGCCTTCTTGTAAGTGCGTCTATACTCACAGTCATCAGCTTTTCCCCCTGAGACTCCCTGTGCTTACTGATGTTCGTATCGTGCTCGATAGAGGACTCTCTCAATGCAGCCACCGAAATACCTCTCCAGTTTGGTAGAGAGGTCTGTACCCTTGTTCTTAATGCCTCCTTTAACCCGTTAATTAATGGGATCCGGTCTGAAGATCGACAGTGTCTAGGTCGACAATGTTTAGGTCGACCACTATAGGTCGACAGTCACTAGGTCGACATGGATGGAAGGTCGACAGGGTTTCTAGGTCAACATGTGCTAGGTCGACAGGTCTAAAGGTCGACATGAGTTTTTCACAAAAAAAATTCTTTTTTTGTATTTTTTCATACTTAACGATCCACGTGTACTACGATTGGAACAGTAAAGTGTGCCGAGCGAAGCGGTAGCAGAGTGAAGGCACCATGCCCGAAGCATGGCGAGCGAAGCGAGCCATGCGAGGGGACGCGGTGCACTAATTTGGGATCCCGGTCACTCTACGAAGAAAACGGCACCAAAAAAAAATATCCTCATGTCGACCTTTAGACCTGTCGACCTAGCACATGTCGACCTAGAAACCCTGTCGACCTTCCATCCATGTCGACCTAGTGACTGTCGACCTATAGTGGTCGACCTAAACATTGTCGACCTAGACACTGTCGATTTGATGAGCCACACCCCCATTAATACAGTAACAGCTACCTCCCTGTGATGCGCATTATCTTTTATGTCCTCGATCCCAGTGTATCTAGACATTTCCTGCAGTGCTCGATGGAAATATTAGGATGCCATTTCACCTTCCTTTTGTCTTATGGAAAAGATTTTATTCCATTTGACAACAGTAGGGAAATATACTCCTAATTGCAGATTGATTTGCCGTACATTCTCCTGATTGTATTCATCAGTGAGAGGTACTTCTGCGTCTAACTTACAATCGGTTATGAATTTTGCGGGGTCAATATTTGAGGGTAAACATACCCGTAGCACTATTCGCCAATCTTTGTTTGTGGGTTCGTTGGCATTACCTAACTCTTTAATGAACCTTTGGCATGCGACTAGATCTTTTCTGGGATCGGGAAATTCTGACATAATTGACCTTAACTCTGCCCGGGACCAAGGACAATGCATGGCAAGGTTCCTGATGGGAGTTATTCCCTGAGCGTCAGTCTTCCCATTGGGGACTGCAATCACCCTGACAGGATTTAATTCAATTACATCATTCTGGTTTGATTCTACAATGTGAGGTGCTATTGTTTCTGCGTAATGTACGGTACCGTACTTACCTGTGAACACGACCTCACTTATCCCTCCGCTAGGGGGCCTGACTACTGCTCTTGTTGGTTGGGCCGTGCCCACCTGAGTGTCTTGTATGGTGGCTGCTAGAGAGAGTGTCGATATCGTGCTGGGCTCATCTTCCTGCTCGCAGTCCTGGGGAAAAGTTAAAATGGGATACAATTGGCAAGGGTTAGCGTTAGTACATTTATCAATTACTCTCCTATCCTGTACTAATGTACCATTGTCTGTAGCCACTTTCTCCCCCACAATATATGGTGGTGGTGGTGGTGCAGTCACCATTGTTTTCCCGCTAGGTTTGGAACCTGCTGCGCGAGCTAATTCCCTTTGCATATCCCCCTCCTGTTGCCATAAATTTAAACAATCTGTATGTTTAATCCTTTGTTTCTTGGATTTTATCAGACATATCCTTAACCTTAAGTTCTGTAATACCTCTGGTTCAAAGCTGCCCACCCTAGGGAATGGTACCCTATCTTTGTCAGTCATACGTACCCATTCAGACAAAAAGTCTTCAGTGTCTGATCCATATTTACCACACATAACAAACCTCGCCGACCCCTTGGGCCGCGGCTCTTCAACCTGAACCCTGGCTACAAGACGTCCACCGCTTGTGCAATTGGATCCCATTGCGGACTTTTTCCTTTTACTCAATCCCCAATGCACAATACGAATAGATGGTGAAAGTTCTTAGAGCGCTTTCACCCACTCCTTCTCCACTAAGTACCACGACTCACTCCAATAGTGAACACCGCGTACCCAGCGAGGTCCCTATCTGATTTCTATTCACTGGAAGTGTTTAGGAGTGACTTACCTATTCCAATGAATATACACCGCTGGAGATTTTCCTGAGAGAGACCAGCGAAAACTCCCTATAACCTTATACACAAATCACACTTGCGTATGCTCTATACAGTGCTAATGGTACCGCGATTTTAAGCAAAAACTCGCAAAGGGGTATCCAGTTGCGCTATATATATCGCACCCACAAATGCGCGGTCAAAATCGCACAGCATATAGGTACTTGTTACCTATCTGCCATACGACCACGGGTCGATGTACCAACTGCGACCCTCAGTCCGGAGCGTAATACAAAAACCTTTTAACTTCAATACTTCGCAATACAATGCACTATCACGCTCCTCTACAAATCACCTCACGATTTGCATATTTCAATCTTATACTAACGTGAGTCAGCCGCCTCACGCCACCAAGTCTCCACTCACTTGATGTACCACACGACGGGATCCCTATTTACTGGGTTTGAATTTCACTCACTCCTACGTTCGCTCACTCAGGTATACTTTGTTTTTCTGTACAGAAAATTAGGATTCACTCAAGTTGGCAGCTTTACCCCAGAGGGAATTTAAAAAAAAATATTTATACTAAATTTTGTTTTTATACTAAATTTCTTTAGAAACTGGGTAGTTTGGTGCTATTGTAGCGTGGCTACTGTCCCACCTTTAAACTAAATGAACTATTGTGTAATTTGTACTTAGCGACCGTATTCTTACGCAATTTGCGTAAACACGCGACCGTGCGTGTCTCTTACGCTGCGTGTGCAGTTCCGTACTTTGTTCGAGACACGTGTACAAAACCGTATGTCCGCAATAGCACAAATCATACAATTCTATAAATGTGAGCAATAAAACTATTGCCCACTAAACACAATCCACACTTGTTCCGTTTTAACCCTCTTACTACTGGGCCAGAACTGCGTTTTGTGATTTTACTCTTACTTCCTTAAATACTTATTTTAGTTTTAACTATATAGCAACAAATATCTCCGGTTTCACACAGGTCTAAATGAATCTAGCAATCTGAATGTTATGGCAACAATGTGAGAGAGTATGCAAAGTATGGGTGCCGTGTACGCTTTTGGCGCCAAAAAAAATTCACAGATTTTAAATAGCTTTTTTCCTGTTTACCTTACGAGTTCTACCAGCATCTCTACAAACCATACAGAGCAGACGCCATCTAATCAGCAATCAAGTAGGGTTTTCAGTGCATCCATCGACCAGAAAAAGGATACGTAGGATACTTTCTATCCACCCTTTGCTGATAGATGAAGTCTGCTGTGACCTGTTAGGTAGTAAGTATGTGGAAAACCGGAGGAGCCCCCAATTGATAATGCTGATTTATCCTTAGGAATGAAAGCTATACCTTAAACACACCTTAAATACACTTTACCATGGAGCCGCTGCGGCCGCTGTACTTAATACACACTCTGCGTACTTTGTACGCTATTAGCGTACAAAGTCCCGTGCTGTGTACGGACTTAGCGTACAAACGCCGCACTGATGGTACAAAGTACTCACAGCGCGTACACACCCAATGAACACACTTTAAACCTTATACAGCAATGTGATGCATTACTAATTCACCTTTAAACCTTATACAGCAATGCAATGCGATAGCAATTTACCTTTAAACCTTAGCAGGGAAAGGAAGACACAACACCGGTTTGTAATTTACCGCTGGGTTCCGACACCACAGCGTATTATTGCTGAAAGGGGGTTACAATACAATCAATACAATACATTATAACAGAGTAAATGGCTACAGTCAATGTTACATACGTGAGTGAATTCGCCGCGCTACCCAGTCTGGTCCTCCGTCATCTGATAGATAACGTTGTGAGTCTTGTGTCTGACCAGGCCTGCTGCAGGCTCTCTTTATACACTTCATTCAAAACATAACACAATGGATACTGTAATCTCTTTGTCCATTGGACACAGGGATGGTCATTTACAGTACAGGAAAGGTCATAGGTCGGTTTGAATAGGTAAGCGATGTCTTTTCCAACTGCTCTTGTGGGTGGTCTCCTCTGGATTCCCGCCGCATACATAATGTACAGTAAATACAGTTTATATCTATATTCTGCTCCTGCACATAACTATCCGCAGGAACATGCAATCTTTCTCAAACCAACACCAGAATGTTACCCTTAAAATACCCTAAAGCTGGATACCAAACACCACCTTATAACGTTGTTCTGTCCCCTCCTATCCTGTAAAGGTGAATCCCTTTGTTCTGTTACCATTTAAACTGTTGTTACTTTCTGATGTGGTGCAGGGATACTATGTGTACATTGTGCACTATTTGGATTAAATATGTAATGTGTTTTGATAGCCTTCCATGCGTTCACAAACTCTACCGTAAATACCCATACCACGCGCTAATGCGCAGGACCGCGAGAGCGACTATACGCAAATTGCGAATATGTGCACGCACAGCAGAGCAAGTACGCGCACGGAGGCCATCTGTGTGTAGTTTGTACGTGATGTGTGTACTGCAATATTTTTCGACTTTGACACAAGCCAAAGAGTTAAATCTTTCTCTCATCAGACCAGATAATTTTGTTTCTGAAAGTCCTTAAGATGCATTTTGGCAAACTCCAGGTGGGCTGCCATGTGCTTTTTACTAAGGAGTGGCTTCCATCTGACCACTCTACCATACATACCTGATTGGTGAATTGCTGCAGAGATGGCTGTCCTTCTGGAAGGTTCTCCTCTCTCTACAGAGGAATGCTGTAGATCTGACAGAGTGACCATTGGGTTCTTGGTCACCTCCCTGACTAGGGCCCTTCTCCCCCGATCGCTCAGTTTAGATGTCCGGCCAGCTCTAGGAAAAGTCCTGGTGGTTCCAAATTTCTTCCATTTACAGATGATGGAGGCCACTGTGCTCATTGGGACCTTCAAAGCAGCAGATATTTTTCTGTACCCTTCCCCAGATTTGTGCCTCAAGACAATCCTGTCTCGGAGGTCTACATACAATTCCTTTGACTTCATGCTTGGTTTGTGCTCAAACATGCACTGTCAAGTGTGGGACCTTATATAGACAGGTGTGTGCCTTTCCAAATTATGTCCACACAACTGAATTTACAACAGGAAAACATGATGCACCTGAGCTCAATTTTGAGCTTCATGGCAAAGGCTTTGAATACTTATGTACATATTATTTCTGATAGACCCTACACACTGGCCGATCCGCCGCCGAGCTACCCGACGGCGGATGCGGGCGACCCGGCGGTGGGGGGGGCAGTGATAGGGGGAGTGAAGTTTCTTCACTCCCCCCGTCACCCAGCTGCATTGAAGTGCAGGCAAATATGGACGAGATCGTCCATATTGGCCTGCATGTATAGCCGACGGGGGACCAGCGATGAACGAGCGCGGGGCCGCGCATCGCTCATCACTGGAGCCTCCACACTGCACGATATGAACGTTATCTCGTTCATTAATAAACAAGATCGTTCATATCGTGCAGTCATGTCGGCCAGTGTGTAGGGCCCTTTAGTTTTTTATTTAAAACAAATTTGCAAAAATATCAAAAACTTTTTTCACGTTGTCATTATGGAGTATTGTGTGTAGAATTTCGAGGGAAAAAACGAATTTAATCCATTTTGGAATAAGGCTGTAACGTAACAAAATGTGGAAACAGTGAAGCTCTGTGAATACTTTACAGTTGTAGTGTGTGTGTGTGTGTATATATATATATATATATACATACACACACATGCACACACACAAACACACATAGGCATGCGCAGCACATTTTATTAGGGGGTGCACCGTCTGAGGGCGTGGCTAGCACCACCTACTGGGCATATCCAGCACCGCCTTTTGGGCGTGTCTAGCACCGCCATTGGCATTCCTTTCTACTCCATATGCAACTTACCTATATGATGGTTTCCCACAACGGCGAATCTCTGAAGAAGTGTATTCTCCCTGGCCAGACGGCATCTTCAGTCGGTATTCACTGTTCATTTAGGATATCACATGGTCCGGAAGATGCTCGTTTGTGTATCCTTGTCTATCCTTCATTCTGTGCCTCTCAGCCTGCCCCCCTTCACTCTGTGTCTTTCAACCTCCACCCCCCATTCACTATGTGTCTTTCAGCGTGCCCCCCTTCCCCCATTCGCTGGTAGCTGCCCTCACCTTTATGACTGTGTGAGCCGGTGGACAATGTCAGTGAGGCCAAGCAGGCACCAAAGCAAGAAGAACAGCTAAGGATTGGGCCGCACAAAGCGTTTTAGCAGGTCACGTTCAGTGGGACCTGCTTGGCAGGAAGGAGCCTGCACATGGACTCCTATGTGGCCGACTGCACATATGCGGTGGTACCGCAGCCGCCGGATCCACAGCAGGATAACGGGATGACCGGATTTCAAGTAAAACACATACCATTTAAATGTATGTGTTCACACAGTGTGGCTCTGCGTGTTCTACTTGAAATTCCGTTGTGGCACTGTTCGGATCCTGTTCTGCGGCATCCGGCGATGCCGCATATGTGTGATCCCAAAGCGTTCCTTCCTGCCAAGCTATGTGGGGCCCAAGCCTTCTACAGTATTATGTGACACAATAGAAGAATCAGTAGTTACACAAGGCACACAGCAGTAATAGCCACACAACAGCTACACTGGCAGAGTAGACATCCTAAATCAAGGCCTATGGCTCTACCAGTGGTGTAACTAAAAAAATTTCTCCCCCAAGCCAAAAAATTCTGTGACGCCCCCCTCCATCCTCATAATTGGCACTAGCAAAGTGAAGGATTTGCGCATGCCGAAAATGGGGTGTGGCTTTGCTGAAAGTGGCGTGGCGTTGCAGGAAAAGACTACCTTATACCCCTGTTTTGCAACCTGTATGCCAAAACATTGGTGACCACAGGAAGAAAAAAATAATCCGGATTCATGCCCCTTACATTATTTGTCATTATTCCTCTTTAAAGTAATGCCCATTACAAATTATGCCACACACTGCAATGGCCCTTAGACATTATGCCACACACCGCAATGCCCGTTATAAATTATGCCACACACTACAGTGTCCCTGAGACATTATACCACACACCATAATGCCTGTGACACATTATGACACACACTGTAATGCCTGTGACACATTACGCCACGCATCACAATGCCCGTTATACATTATGCTACATACTACAATGCCCCTGAGATATTATACCACATACAATGCCCGTGATACAGTATACCACACACCGTCATGCATGTGCCACATTATGACACACACCGCAATGCCCGTTATACATTATACCACACACTGCAATGCTCCTAAGACATTATGCCACATACAATGCCCGTGAAACAGTACACCACACACCATCATGTTTGTGACACATTATGACACACACCGCAATACCCGTTATACATTATACCACACACTGCAATGCCCCTAAGACATTATGCCACATACAATGCCCGTGATACAGTACACCACACACCGTCATGTCTGTGACACATTATGACACACACCGCAATACCCGTTATACATTATACCACACACTGCAATGCCCCTAAGACATTATGCCACATACAATGCCCGTGATACAGTATACCACACACTGTCATACCTGTGACACATTATAACACACACCGCAATGCCCGGTATACATTATACCACATACCACAATGTCCGTGATACATTATGCCACACACCACAATGCCCATTACACATTAAGCCCTACAGTAAGGCTTCTAATTACTTTTAAATTATTTGCTCGTTGCCAGGGGTTTCATGCTCTTGGTTCCATGCACGGTGCCTGGGGTTTTCATGCTCAGGGTGTCATGCTCGTTGCCCGGGGTTTCATGCGCTGGGTGTTATGCTCGTTGCTGGGGGGTAATGCTTGTTGTCAGGAATTTTATGCACTGGGTGTCATAGGGAGTAATGCAGCCCAAACCGCTCCCCGCTATTTAGTGTGCCGCGGGCATCGCTGCCCGATCCCCCCGTTGCTGCTGCCGCGGCAGGGCTGCAGGGTTCCGCCAGTCGTGGCCAGCGTTATGCGCTCCCGCGGGTCCCGGCACCTCCTAGACACTAGAGGTCAAGTTTGACCTCTAGCATGTCTCCTCCATGGCGGCGGCCATTTTGGAAGGGACATTTAGCAGATTGACATGCGGAAGACTAGATTTACCAGTAGGTTTAAAATCTTATTTTCTCTAACGTCCTAGAGGATGCTTGGACTCCGTAAGGATCATGGGGATTATACCAAAGCTCCCAAATGGGCGGGAGAGTGCGGATGACTCTGCAGCACCGATTGAGCAAACAGGAGGTCCTCCTCAGCCAGGGTATCAAACTTATAGAACTTTGCAAAGGTGTTTGACCCCGACCAAGTAGCAGCTCGGCACAGCTGTAGTGCCGAGACTCCACGGGCAGCCGCCCAAGACGAGCCCACCTTCCTGCTGGAATGGGCCTTGACCGATTTTGGTAACGGCAATCCAGCCGTAGAATGCGCCTGCTGAATCGTATTACAGATCCAGCGAGCAATAGTCTGCTTCGAAGCAGGGGCGCCAACCTTGTTGGCTGCATATAGGACAAACAGTGCTTCTGTTTTCCTGACTCTAGCCATTCTGGCCACATAAATTTTCAAAGCCCTGACTACATCAAGGGACTCGGAATCCTCCAAATCTCGTGTAGCCACAGGCACCACAATAGGTTGGTACATATGAAAAGATGACACCACCTTAGGCAAGAATTGAGGACGGGCCCGCAATTCCACCCTATCCATATGGAAAACCAGATAGGGGCTTTTATGAGACGAAGCCGCCAATTCCGACACTCGCCTAGCTGAAGCCAAGGCTATTAACATGACCACCTTCCAAGTGAGATATTTTAACTCCACCGTTTGAAGTAGTTCAAACCAGTGTGACTTAAGGAAACTCAACACCACGTTAAGGTCCCAAGGCGCCACCGGAGATATTAAAGGAGGCTGAATATGCAGCACTCCCTTCACAAAAGTCTGTACTTCTGGGAGAGAAGCCAATTCTTTTTGAAAGAAAATGGATAAGGCCGAAATCTGAACCTTAATGGAGCCTAATTGTATGCCCAAATTCACTCCAGTCTGTAAGAAGTGAAGAAAACGGCCCAGATGGAATTCTTCCGTAGGAGCATTCCTGGCCTCACACCAAGAAACATATTTTTGCCATATACGGTGATAATGTTTAGCTGTCACGTCCTTCCTAGCCTTTATCAGAGTAGGAATGACCTCATCCGGAATGCCCTTTTCCGCTAGGATCCGGCGTTCAACCGCCATGCCATCAAACGCAGCCGCGGTAAGTCTTGAAACAGACATGGTCCCTGTTGTAACAGGTCCTGTCGTAGAGGAAGAGGCCACGGATCTTCTGTGAGCATTTCCAGCAGATCCGGATACCAGGTCCTTCGTGGCCAATCTGGAACAATGAGAATTGTTCTCACTTCTCTTTTTCTTATTATTCTCAACACCTTGGGTATGAGAGGAAGAGGAGGAAACACAGACCGACTGGAACACCCACGGTGTCACTAGGGCGTCTACAGCTACCGCCTGAGGGTCTTTTGATCTGGCGCAATACCTCTGTAGCTTTTTGTTGAGGCGGGATGCCATCATGTCTATTTGGGGCAGTCCCCACTGACTTGCAATCTGTGCGAAAACTTCCCGATGAAGTCCCCACTCCCCTGGATGCAGGTCGTGTCTGCTGAGGAAGTCTGCTTCCCAGTTGTCCACTCCCGGAATGAACACTGCTGACAGTGCGCTTACATGATTTTCCGCCCAGCGAAGAATCTTGGTGGCTTCCGCCATTGCCACTCTGCTCCTTGTGCCGCCTTGGCGGTTTACATGAGCCACTGCGGTGATGTTGTCTGACTGGATCAGAACTGATTGGTCGCGAAGCAAGTTCTCCGCTTGACATAGGGCGTTGTATATGGCCCTCAGTTCCAGGATGTTGATGTGAAAACACATCTCTTGACTTGTCCAAAGTCCTTGGAAGTTTCTTCCCTGTGTGACTGCTCCCTACCCTCTGAGGCTCGCGTCCGTTGTCACCAGGATCCAATCCTGAATGCCGAACCTGCGTCCTTCCAAAAGGTGAGCACTCTGCAGCCACCACAGGAGAGATACCCTGGCCCTGGGGGACAGGGTGATCAGCTGATTAATTTGTAGATGTGACCCGGACCACTTGTCCAATAGGTCCCATTGGAAAGTCCTTGCATGGAACCTGCCGAAGGGAATGGCTTCGTATGTTGCCACCATTTTTCCCAGGACTTGAGTGCAATGATGCACAGACACTTGTTTTGGCTTCAATAGGTTCTTGACTAGAGTCATGAGTTCCTGAGCTTTTTCTATCGAGAGAAAAACCATTTTCTGGTCTGTGTCCAGAATCATGCCCAAGAAGGTCAGACGAGTCGTAGGAACCAGCTGTGACTTCGGGATATTGAGAATCCAGCCGTGTTGCTGTAACACCTTCAATGAAAGTGACACGCTGTTCAGTAACTTCTCTCGTGATCTCGCTTTTATGAGGAGATCGTCCAAGTATGGGGTAATTGTGACACCCTGCTTGCGCAGGAGCACCATCATTTCCGCTATTACCTTGGTGAAAATCCTCGGGGCCGTGGAAAGCCCAAACGGCAACGTCTGAAATTGGTAATGACAATCCTGTACCGCAAATCTCAGGTACGCCTGGTGAGGTGGATAAATGGATCCTTTATGTCCAGAGATACCATAAAATCCCCCCCTTCCAGGCTGGCGATGACCGCTCTGAGCGATTCCATCTTGAACTTGAACCGTTTTAAGTATAGGTTCAGGGATTTCAAATTCAATATGGGTCTGACCGAACCGTCCGGTTTCTGAACTACAAACAGGGTTGAGTAGTATCCCTTCCCTCTCTGAAGCAGGGGAACTTCGACCACCACTTGTTTAAAGATACAATTTGTGAATAGCATTTAACACTATCTCCCTTTCTAGGGGAGAAGTCGGTAGAGCCGATTTGAAAAACCGGCGAGGAGGCACCTCTTCGAATTCCAGCTTGTATCTCTGAGAATCAATTTCTATTGCCCAGGGATCCACCTGTTAGTGAACCCAGATGTGGCTGAAAAGTCGAAGACGTGCCCCCACTGGGGCGGACTCCCTCAGCGGAGCCCCAGCGTCATGCGGTGGATTTTGCAGAGGCCGGGGAGGACTTCTGTTCCTGGGAACTAGCTGTGCTGTGCAGCTTTTTACCTCTGCCCTTACTTCTGGCAAGAATGGACGATCCGCGTACTCTTTTGCTTTTATTTGACCGAAAGGACTGCATTTGATAATGTGGCGCTTTCTTAGGTTGTGAGGGAACATAAGGCAAAAAATTTGATTTACCTGCCGTAGCTGTGGAGACCAGGTCCGAGAGACCTTCTCCAAACAATTCCTCACCCTTGTAAGGTAAAACCTCCACATGTCTTTTTGAGTCGGCATCACCTGTCCACTGTCGGGTCCAGATGACTCGTCTAGCAGAGATTGACATAGCGTTTATTCTTGAACCCAGTAAACAAATGTCTCTTTGAGCTTCTCTCATATATAAGACAGCATCCTTTATATGGCCTAGGGTCAATAAAATGGTATCCTTATCTAAGGTCTCAATCTCCGCCGATAAGGAATCTATCCATGCTGCTATCGCGCTACAAACCCAGGCCGACGCAATTGCCGGTCTGAGTAATGTACCAGAATGTGTGTAAATGGATTTCAAGGTAACCTCCTGCTTGCGGTCAGCAGGGTCCTTGAGGGTAGCCGTCTCTTGGGATGGCAGAGCTATCTTTTTTGATAAGCGAGTCAACGCTTTGTCCACCATAGGGGAGGATTCCCACCATATCCTGTCCGTTGGCGGGAAAGGATACGCCATAAGAATCCTTTTTGGAATCTGCAGTTTTTTGTCTGGAGATTCCCAAGCTTTTTCACATAATTCGTTCAACTCATGTGAGGAGGGAAAAGTTACCTCAGGCTTCTTTTCACATTAGCACTTAAAACATTCCACATATCCATCCAGTCAGGTGTCGGCACCGCCGACGGAGATCTCACATTCATACGCTCCCCCTCCTCCCTAGGGGAGCCTTCTACCTCAGACATGTCGACACACGCGTACCGACACACCACACACACAGGGAACCTCTTATCTGAAGATAGTTTCCCCACCAGGCCCTTTGGAGAGACAGAGAGAAAGTATGCCAGCACACACCCCAGCGCTATATGACCCTGGAGAAAAACACTAAATGTTTATCCAGTAGCGCTGTTTATACTTTTTATACGCCAAATTTGTGCCCCCCCCCCCCCTCTTAAATCCCTTCTATCACCGTGTATAAGCAGGGGAGAGTCCGGGGAGCTTCCTCTCAGCGCTGTGCTGTGGAGAAAATGGCACTGGTGAGTGCTGAGAGAGAAGCCCCGCCCCCTCGGCGGCGGGCTTCTGTCCCGCTCAAAATTCCTGAAAACTGGCGGGGGCTCTGTTATATACATGTATATGTATATACTTATTTTGCCAATGGAGAGGTTTTATTGCTGCCCAAGGCGCCCCCCCTGTGCCCTGCACCCTTACAGTGACTGCGGTGTGTGAGGTGTATGGGAGCAATGGCGCACAGCTTTACTGCTGTGCGTTACCTCAGTGAAGATCATGAAGTCTTCTGCCGCCTCTGAAGTCTTCTTTTCTTCTCATACTCACCCGGCTTCTATCTTCCGGCTCTGCGAGGAGGACGGCGGCGCGGCTCTGGGACGGACGGCGAGGGTGAGACCTGCGTACCAATCCCTCTGGAGCTAATGGTGTCCAGTAGCCTAAGAAACAGAACCTTGAAACTCACAGAAGTAGGTCTGTTTCTCTCTCCTCAGTCCCTCGATGCAGGGAGTCTGTTGCCAGCAGGCTCCCTGAAAATAAAAAACCTATCAAATATACTTTCTGACAGGAAGCTCAGGAGAGCTCCCTGTAGTGCACCCATCTCCTCTGGGCACAGTATCAAACTGAGGTCTAGAGGAGGGGCATAGAGGGAGGAGCCAGTGCACACCCAGACCTAAAGTCTTTCTTAAAGTGCCCATGTCTCCTCCGGAGCCCGTCTATCCCCATGGTCCTTACGGAGTCCCCAGCATCCTCTAGGACGTTAGAGAAATTCAGAAAGAAATATTACATTAAGTAGATTGCATTTATATGTCATCCTTAGGGTCAGTTGTGTGGTGAGGGACAAGATTTGCTTCTGTTTGGCCACATATTTTATGACTGGCAGCCACCAGCATTGGTTTTGCCTATTATATTGACCATGAATAATTTGAATTGGTCCTGGACCACCAACCCAGGGCACCCCTGCAAGTGTCCCGAGGCACCCCAGGGAGCCAAGGCACACAGTTTGGGAACCTCTGGTATAAAGCCTTTCTGGAGCAGGGTTATCCTAATGTGCTGCTCCAGAGGGCTTTAGAAGAAGGTGTATAGGGGGTCATTCTGAGTTGTTCGCTCGCAAGCGGATTTTAGCAGATTTGCTCATGCTAAGCCGCCGCCTACTGGGAGTGAATCTTAGCATCTTAAAATTGCGAACGATGTATTAGCAATATTGCGATTACACACCTCGTAGCAGTTTCTGAGTAGCTCCAGACTTACTCGGCATCTGCGATCATTTTACTGCTTGTCGTTCCTGGTTTGACGTCACAAACACACCCAGCGTTCGCCCAGACACTCCTCCGTTTCTCCGGCCACTCCTGCGTTTTTTCCGGAAACGGTAGCGAAACGGCCTGTTTCCGCCCAGTAACACCCATTTCCTGTCAATCACATTACGATCGCCAGAACGATGAAAAAGCCGTGAGTAAAAATCCTAACTGCATAGCAAATTTACTTGGCGCAGTCGCAGTGCGGAAATTGCGCATGCGCATTAAGCGGAAAATCGCTGCGATGCGAAGATTTTTACCGAGCGAACAACTCGGAATGACCCCCTTAGATAGGACAATTCTGTTGGCTTGTACTTCAGAAAAAAAGAGGAAAAAACAGAGTGAGAATGGAGACAAATCTGCACTGTTTATTACACAGTACAATAGTTGTGCTCACAAGATCAAATCAGTTATTAAGAAGAATTCATCTCTTCTGAGACTGGATAATATATTACGGGATAATGTGGATCTTAATGGCACTGTAATTTTCAAAAAATCCAATAATTTACAATCAATGTTGGTAAATAGTCATTTTCAAATCGAGAAAACTGTGAATCATTCTTGGCTTCCCAAAAAACCTGAAGGATTTCACGTGTGTGGCAGACAGATCTGTAACACATGTGCACATGCTATTAGAAAGAGCACAGAATTTACATCAGCTACAGGTGGAGAAGTCTTTAAAATTAAGGGTTTCTTGAATTGTCGATCTTCTTTTGTCATTTATATGATTCAGTGAGGGAGCGGGTAACAATATATTGGCAGGACTACTCGTCCATTACATGTACGATTTATGGAGCATTGGCGCAACATAACTAAAGGGATTAGAACACACCCACTGTTGAGTCATGTTGCACATTGACATCTATAGATGGAAATAAACAAGTGACTATTAAAGCAATTGAACAGATTAGTGTTACGCATAGGGGAGGCGATAGGTACAATAGGCTGTGTAGGCGAGAGGCCTATTGGATCTATCGCCTGAATACAATGGTCCCATATGGCCTTAATGACAGTACAGAATTAAATAATATTTAAGTTGTCTATCCTTACACCATAAGCATAAATGAATATTCCTCTCTGCATATTGAAGATTCTTCTCCTTTTGTTTTCTCTTCCGTTTCCCTTTTTGTTTCCTCCTCTACTTGGAAATAGGTGCATGTGTGTGTGTGTGTGTGTGTGTGTGTGTGTGTGTGTACATGCACACGTGTGTGTGTGTGTGTGTGTGTGTGTGTGTGTGTGTGTGTGTGTGTGTGTACATGCACACGTGTGTGTGTGTGTGTGTGTGTGTGTGTGTGTGTGTGTGTGTGTGTGTGTGTGTATGTTTATACACATATATATATGTGTATGATAATATTTAAAAATATAATATTTAATATATTAATGGCCTAACTTGTTGGTCATGATTTTTTATGTTGTATAGGTTGTTATATACATATACAGCGTAGATGATTTATTATTGGTCCAGAGACCTCATTATTGTTAATATAGTAATATATACCATAATCCTTCCAGTGTTTATAATTGGTGTGAATATATAAGCTCCTTCTTTCGGACTAGTTATACTTGGTCTGTATTTATTATAACAAATGAGTTAATGTTGGATATAATTGTTGTTTCTGGCCAGCTTATTGGGCATATATATAGAATGCTATTTCTAATTCCATTTTTAGTGCATATCCGTTATGCAGTTAATCTTGCATGTACACATATATGCTTTTTCTGAGTGTCCAGCTCTCTTTTGTTTTCTGTGTTACGTATAGTATATAAATACTGTATTTATATTTGTATGTATATCTGCCTTATGTATTTGTAGATACTGTTATAAATGGCTCTGCTTTGATTTAATAAAAAACGCTACTGTGTAGCTCTTGATGGATAAATATTAGATACTTAGTATCTCTACGATAGAACAGCCTGAAATCATAGTGTGGAATATTTTGGCACTGTGCATGTGCCACAAACCCCGGACCTTTAAAAAGGGGTAGAGATTGGAGGAGTGCACTTTGATTTGAGAAAGCCGCCTATGGTCATTGAGGCGGCAAAACGCGTTATAATTTGCACCAGAGGTTAGCTGTACACGATCAGCTCGAGCCGCGGCATGCAGGAGACTTAGCCATTACCAGCCTTTACATCAGAGCTCAGACTAGAAAGAGGGGAGCGCTGTGGAGCCAGCGTAACCATCTTTTTGACTCAGTTATATATATCAGGAGCGTGAGCACTGGTCAGCATACTGAGGAGACTTCTCACATAAATTTTACAAGTGCTGCAGAGATTACAGCAGCTGGGAGGTGGTCTCATTCAGGAAGACAACCCACTGCTAACAGTGCTTGTGAACTTAATCCATTCCTCTGGATATGGCTACTTTCAAAGGATAATTGCACCAGTAGCCGGGAGGACTGTCTTAACAAGTTTTTCATTGATTTTGCCATCATATTGCTCCATACTAACTGCAGCTATATTGGAAAACTTACCTTTGCTTATTGCTTGTTCATTTCATTTACTGGCTACCATATGCTGAATTTGCTAATGAGCTGATTTGAATTGCATTGCTCAGCTGGATGTCTCACATGCTATATATCAGTGTTTTTAAGAGATGTTTTTGTGTCTTTTAAATTAAATGTATATGATGTCTTACTGGCAGGTGGATACCTCTATGTAAAATACATTTATATTTTATCTATTTGATTTTATTAAAGTGTATAAAAAGCTGTATACCGTGTACCAATGCTTTTCATATCATTTTTGTTTGATCTTTTCTCTCTTTTTGGGGAATGGAGTATACCCCAGTGAAAAGCAGCAGATATTTCGGTAACTAATAGGCACCTGGTTAGTTGTTTGTTCGTTGTCTGCAATATAAACATTCCTCATTCCCTTTTATGTCACTTTGTGTACCACGATGAGCATGGAGAAAAGAGAAAGACAGAAAATTGTCTTGAGGAGAACACAGAAGATTGTAGCCAAGCATTGACAACCTCAAGGCTACACATCTATCTCCAGAGTCCTTGATGCTCCCTTTCTCACCATACAAATGTATTCAGGAAGTTTAAGACCCATGGCACTGTAGTCAACCTCTCTGATGGGTCTATTTAACAACAAGATATAAATCCTTTGGCACTCGTGAAATGGGTTATGTCTTCCATTCAGTATTTAACAAACAGCAGTAAGTGTTTAAAGATGTTGTCCCTGTACCACTTATGCCATATAGATGGTGTTAGGAGTACAGCCCCCAAAAGCCTTTTCAGTTTTAGTGAAGCCTTCCAGGCTTTGCTGAGACCCTGCTAGGTGGAACACCAATGTGTGGATGGTCGCTGCACTTGTGCATTACACAGCAGCCCACCACTGGCAGCGGCAGGCTGCTAGCAATAGAGACTGGATTTGAGGAAGGGGACACTGCTGGCCCTCACCGGATGGGTAAGTAATGTTAATAACTGGCAGCATATTCATTACTATCACTGTGATACTATAGGAAATATAACACCAGCAGGTATTGTTCATAAATGGAGCCCTTACCATGAGAGAAAACTTGACTGATTATTGCAGCACTGGATTATTGAAATGCTGGAGAAAGCACCTCAATCTTCTGCCAAACAGATCCAAGCTGAGCTTTAGACACAAGGGGGTATATTTACTAAGCTCCCGATTTTGTCCGATTTTTTTTTTTTTTTCTAAGTGTCATCTTGGGAATTTACTATACAGAAATCTCGGCAGTGATGAGGGCATTCGTATTTTTTTTTACAGAACAGTTTCAAAATACGAATGAATACACCATCGGTCAAACACGGCTGTTTAGGTATAGAACTCGGTAATTTACCAAAAAATCGTATTTGTAATTATCACCGTGATTGGAACATTTCTGCCGTGAATTTTAGAGATTCGTATAAAAATACGAATTTAAAATAGACCTGCTTTTGAGAAGCGTGTTTAGATGTGTTTCATGTGAAACATAAGTTAATGCAAAAAAATTGAAAAAATGTATCTAAACATAAGCATATGATAAAAATCCCACCCACACAAATGGCAGTTGGCCTGTGTTACAGTAAATTTATGTGTTCAGATGTATTCCTGACACTGCTTCCTAATTTTAACATAAACCACGGCCATGAAACTGACGATGGTTAGCAGGTTGAATAGGCTTGGCGTAAGCAGCGCAGGGTGTTTTGGTTTATGTGGACTATTAGGAGGCCAAACAGCTAATCCAGACTACATAGAATATACATTAACCGTGTGTGTGTGTCCTTTTCAATGTTGAATGACAACACACTCTCACTCTGTCTTCGCCTTGACCACACTCCTGAATATTTCTAACTTACCCTCAAATGCCAGCTTACAGGCCACCTTTTGCAAAAGTGTCATTTGTTGATTTTTGACAAATATACTTTGGAAAATCATAAAATAACATGTGTAATGTGACTTAAGCCAGATTTTAGTTCATTTTTACTTACCTCACTCTCATTATTGAAAACATTATACACACTTGTGTTGTCTGCATTGCATAGCAAAATAAATTGTACAATATGGTGGCAGACCCAGGAGTGTCAGTGGCATACAGTCATGTAAGGTTTATATGTGCTGGGTGGCATGGCCAATGTGCACAGGTGTCAGAGTTTTCTCACACGTTGAGCATAATCCATCTTGGGCCAGACAGTATATTTCTAATTAATATACACTTATTCTAGAAAATAAGGTGGATGATGCTCATTAGCTACTTTACAATTATCGCCTAGAATAGTTTATGCATATGTTGCGTATTCTTGGCAAGCTATTATGTGAAGCCAGTAAGTTTTTAATTTTTTGTGTGCCACATTGGCAAAATAATTACATAATCTTAATTAACTCATTATAAGAATTTTTCTTACGGACACAAATCATGTAAATCATGTTATAATAACAAATCAGTTTATTATGTTTTGTAAACACAAAAGTAATTTGTGGGTCAACATGACATTGTTGACCCCCCTAAGAAGATTATACCTGCAGCGTATTTTTTTATTTTTTTTGGGAACCCTTAGAGGCGGCAGAGTCTGGGCCAGGTACATTGGAGCTTCTTCTGACGGATCTTCTTACAGGGGATGAAATAGGCGTGTTTAAAGGGGTGGTTGTTCCAGAGCTGGTGCTCGCTTGTTGGGTGTGTAGTATTGAGATATTGTGGCTGAGGTTCGTTAGTGTGGCATCAAGTTGATTGGTTGGCGCCGTGTTGTTTTCAATTATTCTTCCTAGACTTTCACAAAGCCTATTGTTTGTGTCTAGCAGATTGAGGTAGTTTTGATGCTGCCTCATTTGGTCGTCCATAATTCAGGACAAAGTGTTCATCATGTGGCTGTTGTCAGCCCGCATTTGTTCCATGCAACTAACTATTCTGCTCATCTCTGTATTTTGCCGGCTCATAGAGCGACTTATTCTCGCCAGGTAATGTGGCAGACTTGAGAGCAGTTGTGTATGTTTGCGAAGATTGTCCAAATTTTGGGACTGCTGTGTTGCCCAGCTGTCCCAAAATGCCTGCTCTGGGTTTTGTGGCTGTGGTGTGGCTGGGCTCATTTGTGGTTACGGAGGAGTTGGTGGTGGAGGCACAGCCATAGGTGGCGTGCTTGGTGTTGTATGGTCTACTGGCTGCAGGTGAAGCACATAAGTTTCCTCCATATCAGCTGCCTGGTGTGCCGGTGTAATGCTGGCTTCATCTGTGTGTGTTGTAATGGGAGAACATTGTATTACTCTGTGTTTTTTGTTACTGTTATATTTTAAAAATTGTTTCATGAATAACATGGCTGAAACATATTGATGACAACTCCATACCTACATAAGCATAATTGTGTGCTTAACATTACGCCCGCCCATCTTTTTTTTTGCCTAAAATTAAAAATTAGGTTCACAACCTTAATGCTAAACATGCTGGAAATGTAAATTCTAAAGGCCAATCCCTGTGAAAGTGTGATTACACTAATATCACTATGTGGGTAGGTTAAACTACATCTATGATGGCTATACTGTAACACTTAATCAAGTTAACAATACACAATGGGCCAATATTAAACTGTGTGTTAACCTGACTTTAGGATTTGTTGCTATAGTTGTGACAAATATGCTAGTGTTGGCAACACATTTTCACACACAAAACTATAAAAAAAATGTAAGGTGTTTTAAAGGTCTGGACATCTCAAAATCTGTTTTTAACAAATTGTTAAAGGCTAATCTTATAGGATTACTGTGTGTGTTTGATTATTAGGTATTTATCTACAATGGTTTCTGTGTTATGTGTTGCAGTGTTTTTTTTTTTTTATTCACTCACCAGGAAGTTGAGTGGACTGTGGGTCACATGGTGGTGAAGGTGCCATCAAAACGGACGGTGGCCTTGATGTGACCGTAGAGTTGCGGCGCGTTGGTGGAGAGGCAGATTGTGGTGTCGGCAGATCGGGTCGGGCTCTTTTATGTGCCATGTGTTTCCGCGTGGCGGATCCGTGTCTTGTGCACATTTGCGCAGTCGGGTGATGGCGGGATGGACCTATTATTAAAAAAAATTATTGTTGTAATTTTTACAATTAATTTACAGACACCTTAAGTTAGACAAGTTTCAGAAATTTACCAGCAGCACCATGTGCAACATTTGAGGAAGTAGTGTGGCGTGTGCTTTTTCTTGCCACTGTAACCCAATGAAAAAAATTGTTTTGTACACACAAATGTATTTGCAAAATAAAAAGAAAACGTTCTCCTGTTCTACATTGGGAATGATAAACACATACCGAACACAAAAACATCACCAAAAATCTATTTTGTGTAATGCTACTTCTGCAAATAGAAGAAAACAATTTGCTACACACATGGCCACACGTGCGTAGCTTACATTGCCACACAGCTGATTGAGACTATCACAATTATGAGCACATACAATTAAAATACAAGAACATAATAACATCAAAAAGCATCAATCATTAACCAAATATGTATTTCTGAACAATAACACTATTATTGAAACCTACTACCTCCACCAAGAAAACCGTCTTAGTTTTTATTTAAACAAAAACTCATGCGTTACTGTGTCCTTAACACCAAATAAGTAAATCAACCAGTAAAAAAAACAAAAAAAACAAATGGTGTAGCCCACTATTAACCACTCCAAACATTGCTAAATAAGGCACATTTCACAAGGCAAATTTACAAAGACACACCCTAAACATCACCAGACAATAGAAAACATACTGAAGCATTATCACAAACAATAAGGAGAGGTCTAATTGCACAAACTAAGACATACTAAACTAACATAGGCAAAATATCTGTAATAGCAGGACTATAATGTAAAACAAGTCAAAATGAGGCTCAGTAGTGTCTGTGGCCTCCACGTGCCTGTATGACCGCCCTACAACCCACACAAGTGGCTCAGGTAGTGCAGCTCATCCAGGATGGCACATCAATGCGAGCTGTGGCAAGAAGGTTTGCTGTGTCTGTCAGCGTAGTGTCCAGAGCATGGAGGCGCTACCAGGAGACAGGCCAGTACATCAGGAGATGTGGAGGAGGCTGTAGGAGGGCAACAACCCAGCAGCAGGACCGCTACCTCCGCCTTTGTGCAAGGAGGAACAGGAGGAGCACTGCCAGAGCCCTGCAAAATGACCTCCAGCAAGCCACAAATGTGCATGTGTCTACTGAAACGATCAGAAACAGACTCCATGAGGGTGGTATGAGGGCCCGAAGACCACAGGTGGGGGTTGTGCTTACAGCCCAACACCGTGCAGGATGTTTGCCATTTGCCAGAGAACACCAAGATTGGCAAATTCACCACTGGTGCCCTGTGCTCTTCACAGATGAAAGCAGGTTCTCACTGAGCACATGTGACAGACGTGACAGAGTCTGGAGACGCCAAGGAGAACGTTCTGCTGCCTGCAACATCCTCCAGTATGACTGGTTTGGCAGTGGGTCAGTAATGGTGTGGGGTGACATTTCTTTGGGGGGCCGCACAGCCCTCCATGTGCTCGCCAGAGGTAGCCTGACTGCCATTAGGTACCCAGATGAGATCCTCAGACCCCTTGTGAGACCATATGCTGGTGCAGTTGGCCCTGGGTTCCTCCTAATGCAAGACAATGTTAGACCTCGTGGCTGGAGTGTGTCAGCAGTTCCTGCAAGACAAAGGCATTGATGCTATGGACTGGCCCGCCCGTTCCCCAGACCTGAATCCAATTGAGCACATCTGGGACATCATGTCTCGCTCCATCCACAAACGCTACGTTGCACCACACACTGTCCAGGAGTTGGCGGATGCTTTAGTCCAGGTCTGGGAGGAGATCCCTCAGGAGACCATCCGCCACCTCATCAGGAGCATGCCCAGGCATTTTAGGGAGGTCATTCAGGCACGTGGAGGCCACACACACTACTGAGCCTCATTTTGACTTGTTTTAAGGACATTACATCAAAGTTGGATCAGCATGCAGTGTGTTTTTCCACTTTAATTTTGAGGGTGACTCCAAATCCAGACCTCCATGGGTTAATAAATTTGATTTCCATTGATAATTTTTGTGTGATTTTGTTGTCAGCACATGCAACTATGTAAAGAACAAAGTATTTAATAAGAATATTTCATTCATTCAGATCTAGAATGTGTTATTTTAGTGTTCCCTTTATTTTTTTGAGCAGTGTATTAAACACACAGAAAATTTAGGTATACCAATAGCGCTATTAACACATGTTCACATACAGAAAAAATATCTTACATCAACAATGGTTTCCTATTGCAGCTTAGCCGAAGGAAATGCTGTGAGTAACAGACCACAGATCGACAATGTGCTTGTGTCTCGGATGTATTCACCTCACAAATGTGGGTAGGAGTCACCTTCAAATATTCAAAAACAAATGGACATGGTGCAAGTACAGCCAGACATTTGAATTAAAAAGGTGATTTAATAAAGGACACTCACAAACGACAGAAATACATAAGCATGTAACCACTATTGTGGGTTAGGACATTAGACCAGGCATCCACACCGTTACCCTCCCAGATCTTCAAAAAGGAAGCAGATCAGAGCTCCGGAAACTCCACACCACTGGTAACAGGAAGCTGTGTTGGTCAATAATCGTCCCCAAATATGTCAGTCACCAAAATAAATATTTAAAAAAATACTCACCATCCTGCCTGGGCCTGTCGGAATCACGCACATAAGTGGCACTAACCACTTTAACTCATGCAAGACTCTGGGAATTCAACTGTTTCCAGTAGGTGTGCAATTAACTGACAGCACAGCAGAGAGCCGGTGGATCTTTCAGCAGTGAAGGCTGCAGACGGACCTCTGGGAACGGAGGCGATATCTGGACCACGGGAATCACACAGGAATGCACGGAGAGAGCTCAGAGCTAGAGCACAGCGTTGATACAACAAAGCACTGGCCCAGAGTAACATAATCCCAGCCTACTTAAAGGCAGCACAAGCACGGGATTGGTTTACACCTGCCCACAGGTGTTTTCACAAGTGCTCTGTATTACCTATTTGGTCTCCAACATGGCCACCTCCTATACAGCAGACACACCACAGTGCCTTAGGCCATTTGGTCCCCGCACTCCCAGTTCCCAGACTCTGCATTACCTGTGCCACTGATCACGCCGCGTCCCCACACGGGCGCACAGCACCGCGAGCAACCGCACTGGCAACGGATGAATCCCAGAACCCGCAGAGATGAGAAACCGGTTCGTGACAGTACCCCCTCTTCTAAGGGTGGTCTCCGAACACCTTTGAACCTTATCAGGATTTTTGGAGAAGTATTTCTGTACCAGTCTTGGAGCATGAACATCTTCAGAGAAAACCCAGGATCTCTCCTCCGGACCGTAACCCTTCCAGTCGACCAGAAACTGTAAACGTCCATATCGGGAACGTGAGTCCACAATCTCTTTAACTTCAAATTCCTCATTCTGCAAAGAGTGAACTTTAGGAGATTTGGACTGGGTAGTACGGAACTTATTGAGAATCAAAGGCTTCAGTAAAGATGTATGAAAGGCGTTAGGAATTCTCAAAGACGGTGGCAACTTGACTTTGTATGACACAGGGTTGAGTACTTTTACAATGGGAAATGGACCAATAAACTTGGGAGCAAATTTCTTAGAAGGAACTTTGAACCTGAGATTGCGCATAGAAATCCAAACTTGGCCTCCCACCTTGTAATTCGGTACAGCTTTACGTTTTCTATCTGCAAAAGATTTATAACGAGCGGAAGTTTTGACTAACGACTTACGCACACAACTCCAGATTCTGGATAGACGTTGAAGCTCTTGATCTGCTGCTGGAACCTCTAGGGCTGGCAATGGATGGAACTCCGGCACACGAGGATGAAAGCCGAAGTTAACATAAAAGGGCGTAGATTCTGAAGACAAATGGAAGAGATTATTATGAGCAAATTCTGCCAATGGAAGGTAGTCAACCCAGTCATCCTGTGAGGACGATATATATAGCCGGAGAAATGTTTCAAGGTCTTGGTTGACTCTCTCAGTTTGTCCATCTGTCTGAGGATGATATGCAGAAGAAAAATTCAACTTGACATTTAAAGATGAACAAAGCGACCTCCAAAACTTGGCCACAAACTGTGTTCCCCGATCAGAGATAATCTCTCGAGGAAGGCCATGCAACTTGAAGATTTCAGAGATGAACAATCTGGCTAGTAAAGGGGCTGATGGTAACCCAGTTAATGGAATGAAATGTGCCATTTTCGAAAATCGATCCACTATCACCCAAATGGTATTTCTCCCTTTTGATGGAGGTAGATCGGTCACGAAATCCATTGAGATATGAGTCCATGGTTGTTTGGGTATGGATAGTGGATGTAATAAACCTGGTGGAGAACTTCTTGGACTCTTATGTTGGGCACATTTAGGACATGCTGCTATAAACTCTTGGACATCGGCTTTGAGACGTGGCCACCAATAAGACTGTTGAATAAATTTAAGAGTCTTTAGAACCCCAGGATGACCCATGAAGGAAGAGGAGTGAGCCCAGGTAAGCAGCCGTTTTCGAAGACTTGTGGCGACAAAGGTCTTGCCAGGCGGAGGAACTGGAGAGGTTCGAGTCATTAAAAAGGACGTAGGATTCACAATGGCTTGATTCGTGGTAGCATCATTTAATTCAGAAGAAGCAAAGGACCGGGAAAGGGCATCTGCCTTTTTGTTCTGAGACCCTGGACGATAGGTGAGCTTGAAATTAAATCGTGTGAAGAAAAGCGCCCATCGAGCTTGTCGTGGATTTAAGCACTGAGCTGACTGCAGATATAGAAGATTCTTATGATCAGTATATACTGTAATGCGATGTTGTGCTCCTTCTAGAAGGTATCTCCACTCCTCGAATGCCAACTTGATGGCAAGTAATTCTTGCTCGCCGATTGCATAATTACGCTCGGCCGGGAGGAACTTACGGGAGAAATATCCGCAGGGATGGACTTTTTTATCTTCAAAGACTTGTGACAACACAGCTCCTACTGCTTCTGTAGATGCATCCACCTCTAGTAGAAAGGGACGATTCAAATCAGGCTGTCGAAGAATGGGGGCTGACACAAAGGCTTGCTTTAAATCAGAGAAGGCTTTGATTGCTTCAGAAGCCCAGTTCGTAGGATTTGCTCCCTTGCGAGTTAGGGCTGTGATGGGAGCAGCTAACGTAGAATAATTCTTAATGAATCTCCTATAGAAATTAGCAAAGCCAAGAAATCGCTGAATCCCCTTGAGAGTTGTAGGAGTGGACCAATCTCGGATAGCTTGCGTCTCTGGGATGGATAGCGGATAAATTTGTCCCCTAGGAGGGGTTTTGCCCGGAACCAGGACGACTGGGCAGTCCCATTCGCGATGAGGAGGTAGAGAGTCTGCTGCTTGTTTACTGGAAACATCCGCAAAGGATTGATACACCGGAGGTAGATCGAGAAGGCTAATTGACCGGAGAGGTACAATTGAAGCTACACAGTCCTTGGTACAAGATTTACCCCACGAAAGGACTTCCATGGCAGTGGCGCACCCAGGGGGGGTTTCCGAGTACCCAGAAACCCCCCTCCACCAAAAAAAAAAAAAATTTTTTTTTTTTTATGCTGCATGAGTATTGTTAATGGCTGTCTAGCGTCCTCTGCAGCCTGCTCTCTTCCTGGTGGCACTTGTAAGTGCTTCATAAAAGTTTACTTTATTTTAATTATAGTACATATATATCCATGTGCAGTTTGAGCATACATATATACACATGTATATACATACATATAAACACACGCATGATATATATGCATGCATATATATACTTGTACTGTATGTGTATATATATATATATATATATATATATATTATCCTTTATTTATATGGCGCCACAAGGGTTCCGCAGCGCCCAATTACAGAGTACATAAATAATCAAACCGGAAAACAGCAACTTACAGTTGATGACAGTATAGGACAAGTACAGGGTAAATAAACATAGTTACATCAGCAGATGACACTGGAATAAATATCAGGTGGCAGAAGACTGCTGGAGTTGATGCAGTTGAAGATTATTAAAGTAAGACAAAGGATAAGCACATGAGGGAAGAGGGCCCTGCTCGTGAGAGCTTACATTCTAAAGGGGAGGGATAGATAGACAGAGGTGACACAGATGGGGTACATAGAGAGCGTAGAACAGAGGGTTAGGATGAGATTTGGCTGGGTTTTGTGAAGAAGTGGGTCTTGAGAGCCTGTTTGAAGTTTTATAGAGAGTTGGAGAGTCTGAGGGGGAGAGGTAGGGAATTCCAGAGAATTGGAGCAGCACGTAAAAAATCTTGGAGGTAGGAGTGGGAGGAAGTAATCAGTAGGCAGGAGAATCGGCGTGCATTAGCAGAGCGAAGAGGACGGGTGGGAGTGTAAAGGGAGATAAGGTCAGAGATGTAGATGGGAGAGGAGTGGGTGAGGGCTTTGTAAGCGAGTGTGAGAAGCTTGAAATGGATATATATATGCATGTTTAATATGCTATGTGTATATTATATATATATATATATATATATTTATATATATATATATGTATATATATAGGTGTATATACGGTATATATGTGTACATATATAGATATGTATATATATATATATATATATATATATATACACAGACACACTAGTTTTACGGACCCAGCATGTACTGGGTCACCTCAGTCCCCGCCCCCGTGCTTGGCTACACCCAGTTCTGGAAACCCCCCCATGAAAATCCTGCGTTTGCCACTGCATGGTTTGCCAATTAAGTTGAGGATTATGTTTCTGCAGCCAAGGTAAACCAAGTATCACATCTTGAGAGGCTTTGGGAATCACGTAGAAGGAGAGGTATTCGGAATGGAGCACACCAACTTTCATCTTGAGACATACGGTTCGATGAGTAATTATACCATCTGGAATTCGACTTCCATCCACTGCTGTAACAGCAACTGCTGCTTCCAGAGGCATGGTTTGAACTTTAGACCGTATGACAAAGGCTGAGGAGATGAAGTTCTCGGCTGCCCCGGAATCTAGGAGAGCTGAAACTTTCACTGTAGAACTTGGAACTTCTAATTTAATGGACAAGGTTGGCTCTTTCCCAGAACGTGATTCTAAAGTAACTCCTAGCTTAACCTCTCTTGAATAAGCTAGGAGGCGAGAGTTTCCCGGTCGGAGTTTGCAGAATTTAACTAAATGTTCAGAGGACCCACAGTACATGCAGAGGTTACCCTGTCGACGACGAAGTCGTTCCTCCTCTGTGAGGCGAGAGCACCCAATCTGCATAGGTTCTTCTGTCGTTACCGGAGACTGTGATGAAGAATCTTGTCGAGGCCAAGGATGATAACGTGGACTGGATCGCTCTGCCCTGGATTTCTCTAAACTTCGCTCCCTGTAACGTAGGTCAAGTTTGTTACAGAGAGAAATCAATTCATCCAGTTTAGTTGGCACATCCCGGATAGTTAAATCATCCTTGATTCTCTCTGAAAGTCCATTCCAAAACGCGGCGATCAGGGCCTCCTCATTCCAGTTTAACTCTGAAGACAACGTGCGAAACTGAATAATATATTGACTGACAGGACGTAAACTTTGACGTAGACGGAGAATCTCCAAAGATGCTGAGGTGGTCCTGCCTGGTTCGTCAAAGATTCTCCGGAAGGATGATACGAACTCCTTGTAATTAGAGAGGATAGGATCACCTCTTTCCCATAATGGTGATGCCCACTCCAGAGCCTGACCGGAGAGGAGGGCAATAATATATGCAACCTTAGAACGAGCTGATGGGAAACTAGCGGATAACAGTTCGAACTGGATCTCGCATTGATTCAGGAATCCTCTGCAAAGTTTTGGAGTTCCGTCAAACTTACTCGGAGAGGGTAACTGCAATCGGGACGTAGGCAGCGTCACAGGAGAAGCTGTAGTAGTTACTGGGACAACCGGAGTTGGAATCTGGACTTGAGACGTTTTAATAGCCGTATGAAGAGTCTCTAAACGGTCTGCCAAAGTTTGCATAAACTGCATTATTTGTGTCTGTATAGACTCCTGGTTTTCCAGATGGGAAAGGATATCTGACGTAGCACCGCCTCCTGCGAATTGGTCACTTGACGGATCCATGTGGCCAGTGCTTACTGTCAGGTCCGGGTGTTTTTGTGAATCCGTTAACCCGGGACCAACCACAGGTGTAGGTGCTGGGGTATGAAGAAAGCAGGGAGGACGAAGAAAGTTCCGTTCTATATATTTATTGAAATTAACAATTCCAGTAAAGAGTTAAATGACAAGTTTGTTAATCATCATATCATACTGAAGTATTGCAGGAATGGCAGAAATAATATGCAGGATAAATCTCAAAGACAAATAAAAGAAATGTTCATGGTACTGTATGCAAAAACAAGCTGATGAATAAATGTTGAATTGTCCAAATATAAACAAGCTTTGATGCTGAACTGCAGAATGTGATTAACTGGATAATGCAGACATGAAGAAATAACTGTAAGGATTTGCAATGGAGTTTTGAGAGTTAACTGAGAGACTGTGAAGAATTATCCTTGTTATAACAACATAGCAAATATAAAGTACTGAATTGGGTTACTTGCGGGTTCCGGAGATCACTGTGAAACTGTAGTAGATGACAAGGTGATGAATGGGTTAAATGCAGAGTTGAACAAACGAACAGCTGAGGGAAATGGAATCCTCCAAACTTTGTATGGTAGACAGACAAGGTAACCTCATGCAAGACTCTGGGAATTCAACTGTTTCCAGTAGGTGTGCAATTAACTGACAGCACAGCAGAGAGCCGGTGGATCTTTCAGCAGTGAAGGCTGCAGACGGACCTCTGGGAACGGAGGCGATATCTGGACCACGGGAATCACACAGGAATGCACGGAGAGAGCTCAGAGCTAGAGCACAGCGTTGATACAACAAAGCACTGGCCCAGAGTAACATAATCCCAGCCTACTTAAAGGCAGCACAAGCACGGGATTGGCTTACACCTGCCCACAGGTGTTTTCACAAGTGCTCTGTATTACCTATTTGGTCTCCAACATGGCCACCTCCTATACAGCAGACACACCACAGTGCCTTAGGCCATTTGGTCCCCGCACTCCCAGTTCCCAGACTCTGCATTACCTGTGCCACTGATCACGCCGCGTCCCCACACGGGCGCACAGCACCGCGAGCAACCGCACTGGCAACGGATGAATCCCAGAACCCGCAGAGGTGAGAAACCGGTTCGTGACAAGTATTTGCCCATTCACATCAGTCTTTGGAAGACTCTGCGCCAAAGAGCTGTCGATGATGGCGCATCAGCTCACCCACCAATGCAACATTTTCTGCGTAACTAAATTTAACGTTGCACCTTGTCTTCGTAGTGGTGCGTGGCTGCAGAGCAACAGCACCATCACTGTCACTCTCAGTAGAGGCCGCAGCAGCAACCTCACCCTCCTCCTCATCCTCACTCTCCCCCTCCGCCTCACTAACCTCCCTCTCACTAACACCCTCTGCCTCACTCACCTCCTCCCTCACACTCACCCCCTCCACCTCACTCAACACCTCCACCACCTCACTTACCTCTGACTGAGACATATTTGACAAAAACAACAAATAACACTAAGAAAAAAAAACACAAAACACACTCCACCACTAACACTACACACCACCCACACACAAACAACAATAGACTGAAAAAAAACACCACAAAAAATATACAAACTTCAAAAAAACAGCACAACAATAAACACAAGTCGACTTACAAACCACAAACACCACTCAGCAACCAATGTAACTCACCTAAACCACTTTCCAACTCTCCAACTGCACACAACAGTACCTCTCTCCTCTCCACTAGCTAAACCCACGAGGTCCGTCCGGTTTGGGGTGTATTTATACTATGCACCACAGACACTCCTCCATCACAAAATCAACCAATCACGGACGAGTGACAAAAACGAAACCACAGAAAAATACGGCAGCGAAAAACAAATAACACTGCCACGAGTAGGAAGTACTAATCCGTAATCAAAACTGCAAAATACGGCCGTCAACACACACATCGGCCATAAAAAACATGTGTAAAAATACGAACCACATCAACATCGGAAAATACAAATTAATACAACTCGGTAGCTTAGTAAATTATATGTAATTTATTCAAAAAGTTGCAACAAAACACAACCGATACAATTTGAGATGAAACACCCACCAAATCGACAAAAATACGATTCTTAGTAAATATACCCCAAGGTGTGACGGTTATAACTAGCATCATGTCACCAACTCAATATGGTAGTAGGCACAGGAGGGCCCCACTGTTGAGGCTGAGCAGAGCCGGCCCTAACCAATATGATGCCCTAGGCAAGATTTTGGCTGGTGCCCCCTAGCACCACCGCTAGTTCCGCCTCTGACCCTACACCCCTTTCCCAGCACCATCACCCCCCACCCATAGCAGTCCTTTTTTTTTGTTTTCCTACCCCCTGTAATCTAAATAAGAACAGTGTGCACATTCGGCGCACAGCCCAAAAAGGTATGTGTTTTTGCTGGCAAGGGTCATGGCCACACAATAGTACCCCCAATTCGAATTATGCCTCAAGTAGTGCAACTTTATTCACAATTTATCATGCGATAGTGTCCCTTATTCACATTACATTGTCACAATCCTGACTGTAGGTTTCATATTTGGTGACTTACCCCTACCATCTGTCCCGGATCCTGTGTCTTTTTACTCACTGAGTTAAACAGCTTGTCAGCACTGAGTTTTCCTGAGTTCTCTGCCTGAAAGGTGATAGTTAATTAGCTCCACCTGTGGTGAGCTCCAGTGTGAAGCTGAATTCAGTAATCTGTAGTTTAGGCCTAAAAGCCAGCATCTTATCTTTTGCAGAAGTTCAGGCTTCAGTGTTCTCTCGGCCTGCTAGGCCTCATTCTACATCACAGCCTAGGCTAGAGTAGTCACATGACAGTGACTGTTCACCTGACCCAGAGTTGTCCAATCCTCTGCCAGCCTGAGACTCTCTGCATCATCTAATCCTGCTCACCAATCACCAAGGACCAGGAAGTATAAGTCAGGAGGCTGAGTTAGAAACTGGGCCAGTTCCTCGTGTCACACACAGCTCTGTGTGAGTCTTAAAGCTGAGCTCACTAAAGGTAACCTTTGTACCTAAGTTCCTGTGGAAACTGTTCCCTTGTTACCCTGTTTGGTTTACTTTCGTGTTGCCACTGATTTCACTGTTCCCATGAGTCTCAATGTAAAGGCACAGCTGTAGTGGTTCATCTTAAAGGCACAGTACTGTATTCCATAGTCTCCATTGAAAACCACAGCTGCCGTGTTTCAGTTTTACTGCTGTTGTAGTTGTGATCTCCAGAGCTCCCGCATCCCTGTGGCTTCCGTGCCTCCAAGAACCTCCGTGCCTCAGCACCTCCATGCCTCAGCATCTCCGTGCATCAGCACTTCCGTGCCTCCAAGAACCTCTGTGCCTCCAAGAACCTCCGTGCCTCAGCACCTCCGTGCCTCAGCATCTCTGTGCTTCAGCACCTCCGTGCCTCAGCACTTCTGTGCCTCCGTACCTCCGTGCCTCAGCATCTCCGTGCCTCAGCACTTCCGTGCCTCCAAGAACCTCCGTGCCTCCAAGCACCTCCGTGCCTCCAAGCACTTCTGCACCTCAGTGCCTCCAAGCACCTCAGTGCCTCCAAGCACTTCTGCACCTCCGTGCCTCCAAGCACCTTCGTGCCTCCAAGCACTTCTGCACCTCAGTGCCTCCAAGCACCTCAGTGCCTCCAAAAACCCAGTGCTCACAAGCGTAGTTGGTGTCTCCAGCATCCGGTACTCCTTAATTCTTTCCTCAGCACCTTTTTCAAGTTCTGTCTTTCAGGAGACCTCCAGCATCCATACCTGCTTCCTGTCTGCCGACCAAATCCTGCATGAGGAAAACCTAGATTCGGTCATCTCTGCTGTGGTCCCTCTTCCTGGTCACCGGAAGAAACCCCGAGCCCACAACACCTCCAAACCAGGTCAGTGAAAGTATTCACATAGTCCTCCAGTCGCCCGAACAGACTTCACTAACACCGGGTTCACAAAACCTCAGTCATGACATACATCACACAGTAGTACCACTTTACCTTATATATGTTACTACTCATTCACATAACTTCATACTGAATTGCTCCTTATTCACATTACACCACACCATATTGCTCTTTATTCTCATTACACCACACCATATTGCTCCTTATTCACATTATACCACACCATATTGCTCTTTATTCACATTAAACCACACAGTAATGCCCTTTCTATACATTATGCCACACAGTAGAGCACCTTATACACATAATACCACACATTGGTAATGCATTTATACACATAATACCACACAGTAATGCCCCTTACACATATGACACACATTATTAATGTCCTTATAAACATAATGCGCCTTACACATTATGCCAACCCTTGTTAATGCCCTTATACACATAATGACACACATAATGTCCCTTACACATATGCCGCACATTATTAGTGCCCTTATACACATAATGACACACATAGTGCCCCTTACACATATGTTACACATTATTAAAGCCCTTATACACATAATGACACATATAGTTCCTGGTGTGAGTCAACTGGCAGCTCTGCTAACATTGGGCGCCTATTTTTTATGAAAATGCATGTTATTTGCATTGCTATGTGGCTAGGATGCACAAGCAGCTTCTGCTGATTAAAATGATATGCAGCATGCCTATATACTGTGTGCAACTGTGGCTGTATCTGCATATGAAATGCTACACACAGAATATAGGCATGCCGCATATCATTTTAATCAGCAGAAGCTGCTTTTGCCCCTAGGCATACCAGATGCCCTAGGCAATTGCCTAGTTTGCCTATGCCTAGGGACGGCTCTGAGGCTGAGAGAGATATAGGAAAGCTGACTGGCGCTTGCAAAAACATACTTGAACAATCCAAAATTCTCTTTGGTAGAACGTCCTGTGGACAGATTAGGCAAAACTAGAGTTTTTTGGTAAATCACATTATCCTTATGTTTATAGCTTTCAAAGGTTCCCTACAGTTAAACATTGAGGAGGTTCGAGTGAAGCGAGCCATGCGAGGGGACACGGCGCACTAATTGGGGTTCCCGGTCACTGTACGGAGAAAACGACACCAAAAAAAGTTTAAAAAACTCATGTCGACCTTTTCTGACGTCGACCTAGTACATGTCGACCTAGAGTCCCTGTTGACCTAGAAACCATGTCGACCTATTTACTGTCGACCAATAGTGGTCGACCTAAACACTGTCGACCTAAGTCTTATCTACCTAACATGCCACACCCTATGAAAACTTCTACATGAATCCATGTTTCGGATTAGCTGGAAAGTTAAGTAAATGAAGCCTTTTCATGGATCTCTAATGTAGCATTAGCAGAATGTAGTTCAATTGTTTAACTCCTTATATGTAAGCACTACACTACTATGAATGAGGCTTTTCATGTTTTAGATTTCACCCCTGGAACTCTGTGGTTTAAATCCATTTTCAGTATCTGAATAAAAGGTCTTTACAGAAGTTCATTGATTGCAGTAAACAAGACTCAAATATTTATGAGTAAATGGAAACAAATGTGTAATTTTCCCTTTTAGCATTACTGACATTCTGCATATCGTCCCCTATGACTGTGCTCTGATTCTTCCTAATGCGGGAACCGGAGCGGAATTAATCTGTTACTAAAAGGAAAAAATCCCTGAATTATAATGTAAAAAATAAATAAAATAAAAACAGGAATGGGTCAGTTGGTTTGGAAAGTATTGCGCTGTAAATGTTATCTACTAGATCTCTAATAACATGCTCATTTCTGTTATTGTATAAGCCACTAATATGTCATTTTACAGCAAAACTAATCTCTGCTGATGAAATAATGTACTGTTACTGTCTGTACATGTGATTTTGCTGAAAGTGGAGTGTAAATATTTTGTTGATTGCTTAGTGTGTTTTCAGCACTGAATCAGCAGTTCCTCTGCAAGCCAATATAAATTATTAAAGTCGTTGGGCCTATGGGCCCTACACACAGAGCCGGCCTTAGGCATAGGCAAACTAGGCAATTGCCTAGGGCATTTGGTATGCTTAGGGGCACCAGCAGCTTCTGCTGATTAAAATGATATGTGGCATGCCTATATTCTGTGTGTGACTGCGGCTGTATCTGCATACGAAATGCTACGTTTCAGTGTATTCCTTGAAATCACTGTAATGTAGCATTTCATATGCAGATACAGCCGCAGTCGCACACAGAATATAGGCATGCTGCATATGATTTTAATCAGCAGAAGCTGCTTGTGCATCCTAGTCACATAGTAATGCAAATAAGATGCATTTTCATAAACAAAAGGCGCCCAACGTTAGCAGAGCTGCCAGCTGACTCATGCCAGGCATTTCTTGCAGAACTAGCGGCGGTGCTAGGGGGCACCAGCCAAAATCTTGCCCAGGGCATCAAATTGGTTAGGGCCAGCTCTGCCTACACACTTGTAGATTTGAAAGATTTAAAAGATGAAAGATATGATAGATGAAAGATTTCCCATCAACGATTATGTGCATCCACACTGAACAATCCATATGAAAGATATGAAAGATTTGCAAGATTTGAAAGATTCAGGTTCATTTAAATACTGGGCATGGTTCATAGGAGGCTAGGCAGGACTTCTGAGTACAATAATACCGCTTTCAGATCGCAAATGCCGGATCCCACTCGGTAAGAGAAACGTGTCCTTACCGGGTGGGATCTGGCATTTGCTCTGCTATGGTGGCTTTCCGACCCGGCAATATACAGGGACGGTTGCCATAGCAGCGGGGGGGGCGCAGCAGCAGCAGAGGCGGGGGTGGAGGCGGCACTGGGAGATAAGCTCATCTCCTGCGCCGCCTCTCCCTATGCTGTGAATGGGAGCCGTGACGCATCAACGCGGCTCCCATTCACACTGCGCCTGACCCGGTATTCAACCCGGGTATAACCCTTCTTTTATACCGGGTTGAATTACCAGGTCAGGCGACCCGCTAATTCGGCGAAAGTGCTTTCACATCGCACACTGCCCCGTGTTGATACGGCAATATGCCGTGTCGATACTGGGTTATTTGTGCGATGTGAAAGGGGTATGAATAACAGCATCCATTTTAAACCAATAGGTATATATGGCCATGCAGCCTACTGAGTGCCTGGGGACATCTTTATAAAATATTGGTGGTCAGTGGTAATTTTTAGATACATTGGTAGACAGTGTGTATATGTCCCAAGACAGATGCAGCCAACATGTGGGCTCAGGTCTCAGTACGTATGCTGTGTACTGAAAGCACATACAAAATGCATACTGTCTGGGGACATATTTATTTCATTGTTGGCCAGTGGAATTATTAAAATACATTGGTGGCCAGTGCTATATGTCCCCAGCCAGTATACATGCAGCATGCATACTGGCTGGGGACATATTTATTTCATTGGTGGCCAATGGGATTATAAAAATACATTGGTGGCTAGTGCTATATGTCCCCAGCCAGTATACATGCAGCATGCATACTGGCTGGGGACATATTTATTTCATTGGTGGCCAATGGGATTATAAAAATACATTGGTGGCCAGTGCTATATGTCCCCAGCCAGTATACATGCAGCATGCATACTGGCTGGGGACATATTTATTTCATTGGTGGCCAATGGGATTATAAAAATACATTGGTGGCCAGTGCTATATGTCCCCAGCCAGTATACATGCAGCATGCATACTGTCTGGGGACATATTTATTTCATTGTTGGCCAGTGGGATTATTAAAATACATTGGTGGCCAGTGCTATATGTCCCCAGCCAGTATACATGCAGCATGCATACTGGCTGGGGACATATTTATTTCATTGGTGGCCAATGGGATTATAAAAATACATTGGTGGCCAGTGCTATATGTCCCCAGCCAGTATACATGCAGCATGCATACTGGCTGGGGACATATTTATTTCATTGGTGGCCAATGGGATTATAAAAATACATTGGTGGCCAGTGCTATATGTCCCCAGCCAGTATACATGCAGCATGCATACTGTCTGGGGACATATTTATTTCATTGTTGGCCAGTGGGATTATTAAAATACATTGGTGGCCAGTGCTATATGTCCCCAGCCAGTATACATGCAGCATGCATACTGGCTGGGGACATATTTATTTCATTGGTGGCCAATGGGATTATAAAAATACATTGGTGGCCAGTGCTATATGTCCCCAGCCAGTATACATGCAGCATGCATACTGGCTGGGGACATATTTATTTCATTGGTGGCCAATGGGATTATAAAAATACATTGGTGGCCAGTGCTATATGTCCCCAGCCAGTATACATGCAGCATGCATACTGGCTGGGAACATATTTATTTCATTGGTGGCCAATGGGATTATAAAAATACATTGGTGGCCAGTGCTATATGTCCCCAGCCAGTATACATGCAGCATGCATACTGGCTGGGGACATATTTATTTCATTGGTGGCCAATGGGATTATAAAAATACATTGGTGGCCAGTGCTATATGTCCCCAGCCAGTATACATGCAGCATGCATACTGGCTGGGGACATATTTATTTCATTGGTGGCCAATGGGATTATAAAAATACATTGGTGGCTAGTGCTATATGTCCCCAGCCAGTATACATGCAGCATGCATACTGTCTGGGGACATATTTATTTCATTGGTGGCCAATGGGATTATAAAAATACATTGGTGGCCAGTGCTATATGTCCCCAGCCAGTATACATGCAGCATGCATACTGGCTGGGAACATATTTATTTCATTGGTGGCCAATGGGATTATAAAAATACATTGGTGGCCAGTGCTATATGTCCCCAGCCAGTATACATGCAGCATGTGCTGTCAGTACACATGCTGTGTACTGAAAACACATGCAGCATGCATACTGGCTGGGGACATATTTACTTCATTGGCGGACAGTGTTATTAATAAAAAAAAAAAGCCAGTTCCGTTTTATTAACATTGGTGGCCAGTGTGCGCCCCTGTACTACATTGGTGGACAGTGGGGAGCAGTTTTTACCTCTGCTCCTGCTGCTCCTCGGTGACTCTTCTTCGCGGCTGCAGGGAGTATTCTGTGGCTGTGCGCCGATGGGCAGCGGGGAGAGTCCTGGGCGGCAGGGAGTGTCCTGGCCAGCGGGGAGTGTCCTGGGTGGCGGAGAGGAGGCGGCGGGTCCCACGCATCTTCCGGATCGGGCGCATCGGAATCGGTAATGCATACACAATGAACGATAACGCATATCGTATATAGCATTATTGTTCATATTGGCAAGCATGGTAGACCGATGATAGACCAACGATGAACGAGCGCGGGGCCGTGCTCATTAGGGGAGCACCAAAGGTTTTTTTCATGCCCCCACCAGATACACCACCTGTGTGCAGGGTCAATACTGGCTGCTTTATTTTTATACTGCAATTTAGATTTCAGTTTGAACGCACCCGACCCAAATCTAACTCTCACTGCACATGTTACATCTGCGCCCCTTGCAGTGTACAAGGGGGAGTCATTCAGATCTGATCGCTGCTGTGCATTTTCGCACAGTGGGCGATCAGATCTGAACTGCGCGTGCATCTGAGCCGTAATGCACATGCGCATAGGACAGCTACAACGGGAATTGCGGTCAGCGACGGGATGGTGCGAAGGATCCATTCGCACGGGTGTTTGCTAGGTGATTGACAGGAAGAGGCAGTTTGTGGGTGGCAACTGACCGTTTTCAAGGAGTGTCCGGAAAAACGCAGGCGGGCTCAAGCGTTTTGAGGGAGGGTGTCTGACGTCAGCATCGGCCCTGATCAGCAGTATTCAATCGCACTGGAAGAGTAAGTCCTGGGCTGCACAGAGACTGCACAAACTGATTTTTAGCAGCTCTGCTACACATGAGTTCCCACACTTGCACAGGGAGGTTCAATCCGTAAAACACCCTGAGTGAAAGTGTGAACGTCGGGAAGAGACGCAATTTTCCTCTGAAACCATACCGACAAATATGAACCTTGAGGGAGGCCAAACGAAGGCCCAAGTCCAGGCCTTGTTTTAGAAAAGCCAAAAGTCTGGATGTCCTGAAAGTATATGCATCATAGTTCTTACTGGCACACCAGGAATTAAGAATTCCAGACCCTGTAATAAATTTGAGCTGAAGCCGGTTTACGGGCTTTCAACATAGTCTGAATGACCGCCTCAGAAAAACTTTGGCTCCCAGGAGTGATGCTACAAGAGAGACGCCATCAAAGCCAGTCTGGCCAGGTCCGAGTAGACACAAGGGCCCTGAACAAGGAGGTCTGGGCGTTAAGGAAGTAGAAGAGGATGCTCTATCGAGAGACCCTGCAGGTCTGAGAACCATTGCCATCTGGGCCACGCTGGAGCTACTAGAAGTAGTATTCCTCCTTCTTGTTTGAACTTCCGTATTACCCTGGGCAGGAGTGACACTGGAGGGAACACGTATAACAGCCGAAAGTTCCAAGGAATTGCCAGTGCATCCACGAACGCTGCTTGAGGATCCCTTGTGTCCTTGATCCGAAGACAGGAACCTTGTGATTGTGTCGAGACGCCATCAGGTCTACTTCTGGTATGCCCCACTTGTCCACTAGGAGTTGAAAGACTTCCAGATGAAGACTCCACTTTGCGGTGTGCATGTCCTGACGACTAAGGAAGTCCACTTCTCAGTTGAGGACCCCCGGAATGAACACTGTGGATATGGCTGGCAGATGGAGTTCAACCCATTGAAGTATTTTTGACATTTCCATCATTGCCATGCGGCTTTGAGTGCCGCCTTGATGATTTATGTACGCCACCGTGGTGGCGGTCGGACTGTACTTGAACAGGCCTGTTCTGTACTCCTTGCTTCTTGAAAAAGCTGCGTTGAAGATACGAGGGTCTGTTTAACCTCCCTTTTTCCACCTACCACCATCTGCTCCAATACCTGCAAACAGGTATACCAACAGGACACGGACTGTGTAAGTCCCGGCGCAGCCGGAGCATACATCACACCCGCTGCAGCTGCGGGCAGCCTCCAGCGTGTCCGGGTCAATCCCACTGGTCCTGTCATTCACCCAGCCACATCGGGTGCTGTGCCGCCATTGTCTCCTGCATCAATTCTGGTGCGGGCTCCAGCGGCGCTGGTATACAGATCACGTACCGGATCATCATCAGTGTGGGAACCCTTCCTTTACACAGCTGTGTGTGACTCCCATCATCTCCGTGGTGTGCGGCTCCAATCCAGCTACAGCCTGCATCCCTTACCGGTAAGTCTCGGTATCATTGCCGTGTGCGGATCCCGGTCACTGGACATTTTCACCACAGGAAAATATCTACCGACTGGTCGCCTGTCCATGTCCTCACTTACACACTATAGCCTCCACAGTTCTCACCCGTAAGCCTCGGCTGCAGCCAATCGCCGTGTGCGGATCCCGGTGATCGGGACATCACATCACTGTGGGGTTCATTGTTTGGATCAAACAAACGGAGTCTTCATCCATATAAGGCTCCCAACCAGTATCGAGACAGGTTGTATGATTATTGCAGTCCATATAATTTGGACGAATACTCAGCTGGTAATATATTGTATATTTTTAAATCAATAGCTTGCAGATGTTTAATAGTGGATTCTTCTGGCAGCTTATGAAACAACACTAGCTAATTAGCTATACAGTTTACTGACAATTCAGCACACCGGTGTTCTAAACTGTGTAGATTATATATATTTTTTAAATTGTATCTATTGTAAATGTGAACCCCCGAGAGGTTAATTCATTTTTTATGTGAAAAAATTGTGTTTTTATTTATCATTTGTTTCATGCATGTATTATTAAGCACCAACTGGGAATAACGAGATTTATGGTAAGAACTTACCGTTGTTAAATCTCTTTCTGCGAGGTACACTGGGCTCCACAAGGATTCACATTGGGGTGTAGAGTAGGATCTTGATCCGAGGCACCAACAGGTTCAAAGCTTTTGACTGTTCTCAAGATGCTCAGCGCCGCCTCTTCTATAAGCCCGCCTCCATACACAGGGAGCTCAGTTTCGTTAACCAGCCCAATGCTGTAGCAGGTACCAGAGACGACAACCGCTCGTAGCCAAATACACCACACACTAACCACATGAAAGGGTGTCAGTAGCTATGCCAATACCAACCCAAAGAAGCTAAGTGCGTCAGGGTGGGCGCCTTGTGGAGCCCAATGTACCTCACAGAAAGAGATTTAACAACAGTAAGTTCTTACCATAAATCTCGTTTTCTGTTGCGGGGTACACTGGGCTCCACAAGGATTCACATGGGGATGTCCTAAAGCATTTCCTTATGAGAGGGGACGCACTGTAGCGGTCACAAGAACACGGCGTCCAAAGGAAGCATCCTGGGAAGCGGCGGTATCGAAGGCATAGAACCTAATGAACGTGTTCCCGGAGGACCACGTTGCCGCCTTGCACAATTGTTCAAGGGTCGCACCACGGTGGGCCGCCCAAGAAGGTCCAACCGACCGAGTAGAATGGGCCTTAATGGTAGCAGAAGCTGGACGACCAGCCTGTACATAGGGGGTAATTCCAAGTTGATCGCAGCAGGAATTTTGTTAGCAGTTGGGCAAAACCATGTGCACTGCAGGGGAGGCAGATATAACATGTGCAGAAAGAGATAGATTTGGGTGGGTTATTTTTTTTCTGTGCAGGGTAAATACTGGCTGCTTTATTTTTACACTGCAAATTAGATTGCAGATTGAACACACCCCACCCAAATCTAACTCTCTCTGCACATGTTAAATCTGCCTCCCCTGCAGTGCACATGGTTTTGCCCAACTGCTAACAAAATTCCTGCTGCGATCAACTTGGAATTACCCCCATAAGCATGTGCAATCAACATTCTAATCCATTTGGCCAGAGTCTGCTTGGAAGCAGGCCAGCCACGTTTGTGAAAACCAAACAATATAAAAAGAGAATCAGATTTCCTAACGGAGGAAGTTCTCTTCACATAGATACGGAGAGCCCGTACCACATCCAAAGACCACTCTTTGGGAGACAACTCAGGAGAATTAAAGGCCGGAACCACAATCTCCTGGTTAAGGTGGAAAGAAGACACCACCTTAGGTAAATAACCTGGCCGCTTTCTAAGAACCGCCCGGTCACGGTGAAAAATCAAATAGGGAGACTTCCAGGGTAAGGCACCCAAGTCCGAGACCCTTCTAGCTGAAGCAATAGACAGCAAGAATAGGACCTTAAGGGAAAGCCACTTAAAGTCGGCACAGGCAAGAGGCTCAAAAGGAGATACTTGCAAGGCCTCCAAAACCACCGACAAGTCCCAAGGCGGCACATAAGGAGGCTGAATCCTCAACACACCCTGAATGAATGTATGGACATCAGTCAGGGTGGCAACCTTTCTCTGAAACCAAACCGACAAGGCAGAGATGTGAACCTTGAGGGAGGCCAGACGCAGGCCTAAGTCCAGGCCCTGTTGTAGAAAGGCCAATAACTTGGCCGTACTAAACTTGAAAACGTCATGATTGTGAGATGCACACCAAGTAAAGTAAGCATTCCAGACCCTATGGTAAATCCGAGCAGAAGCCGGCTTATGGGCCTTCAACATAGTTTGAACGACCGCCTCAGAAAAACCCTTGGCCCTCAGGACGGAAGCTTCAAGAGCCATGCCGTCAAAGCCAGACAGGCCAAATCCTGGTAAACACAAGAGCCCTGAACCAGGAGGTCTGGTCGTTGTGGAAGTAGAAGGGGACAATCCCATGAGAGACCCAGTAGGTCGGAAAACCAGTGCCGTCTGGGACACACTGGAACGACAAGAAGCAGGTTTCCTCCTTCTTGCTTGAACTTCCGTATTACTCTGGGCAGGAGTGACACAGGAGGGAACACATACGGTAGCTGAAAATTCCATGCAATTGCCAGAGCATCCACGAACGCAGCTGGAGGATCCCTATCCTTGCTCTGAAGACCGGAACCTTGTGATTGTGTCGAGACGCCATCAGATCCACATCTGGAAGGCCCCACGTGTCCACGAGTAGTTGAAACACCTCCCGATGGAGGCTCCACTATCCTGCGTGTACGTCCTGTCCGCTTCCCAGTTCAGAACGCCCGGAATGAACCCTGCGGATATGGCCGGCAGATGGCGTTCTGCCCACTGAAGAATCCGCGATACTTCCCTCAATGCCATGCGGCTTCGAGTGCTGCCTTGATAATTGATGTACGCCACCCTGGTGGCGTTGTCCGATTGTACTTGAACAGGTCTGTTCTGTATTAGATGCTGGGCCATTGTCAACGCATTGAACACTGCCCGCAGTTCCAGAATATTTATCGGGAGTAGAGACTCCTCGGTCCACCGACCCTGAAGAGAGTGTTGTACCAATACCGCACCCGAACCTCTCAGACTGGCATCCGTTGTTAGAAGGACCCATTCGGATATCCAGTAGGGATGGCCCCTGCTCAATTGTTGGTCCTGTAGCCACCAGCTCAGTGACAGGCGGACCTCCGGAGACAATGAGATCTTATCCGGTGAGGCAGGCCATCCCACTGGAACTGAGCATACTCCACCACGTCGAAAGCCGACACCATGAGACCCAGCACTTGCATTGCCGAATGTATTGACACTTGCGGACGAGATAGGAAGCATCGAATCCTGTCCTGGAGCTTCAGGACCTTCTCCTGAGACAGGGACAACCGTTGGTTGTGAGTGTCCAATAACGCTCCCAGGTGTAACATGCTCCGAGCAGGAACCAGGGAGGATTTATTCCAGGTGATCAGCCACCCGTGGGCTTTCATGCACTGGACCGACAGATCAAGATGACACAGGAGAAGTTCTGGGGAATTTGCCAGGATCAACAAATCGTCCAAGTACGGTAGGATCCTGACCCCTTGACGGCGGAGTGTAGCCGTCATGACCGCCATTACTTTGGTGAAAACTCGGGGAGCCATTGTCAAACCAAAGGGTAACGCCCGGAATTGGTAATGAAGGTTGCCCACCGCAAACCGCAGGTACTGTTGATGAGATACCGCAATAGGAATATGAAGGTAGGCATCCTGTATGTCCAGGTAGACCATATAGTCCCCAGGCTCCATGGCTAGAACAATAGAACGCAGAGTTTCCATACGAAACTTGGAGACCCGCACATGCTTGCTCAAGGACTTCAGATTGAGAATGGGCCGCGAGGACACGTTCGGTTTCGGGACTAGAAACAGCAGTGAATAGTAGCCCTTGCCTCTCTGAGCCAGAGTCACCTGTACTACCACTCCTATGGTCAGGAGGGAATGTACCACCGAATGCAGAGTGTTTGCCTTTGTAGGGTCCAAAGGAACATCTGTCAGGCAAAATCGATGAGGGGGACGATTCTTGAAGGGTACGGCGTAACCTCGAGTGACGACTTCCCTTACCCAGGCATCTGAAGTGGTCTTCAACCATTCCTGGGCAAAACCTAGAAGTCGGCCCCCCACCCTGGGATCCCCCAGAGGGAAGCCCGCCCCATCATGCGGCAGGCTTGTCAGTTTTGGAAGCAGGCTGACGGGCAGCCCAGGCTCATTTCGGTCTGGGCTTGGCGGGTCTGGAAGCACGAGCTTGCTTCGGGTACGCCTGACCTTTTGCTTTACCTGGAGGATGAAAGGGCTGAGGGAAAATACTTTTAGCCTTCTGTGCGGAAGGAGCCGTACTAGGTAGGCAAGCTGTTTTAGCAGTAGCCAGATCAGCCACAATCTTATTGAGGTCTTTTCCAAAGAGAATGTCTCCCTTGAAAGGAAGCACCTCCAGGGTTTTCTTGGAATCCATATCCACCAACCACGATCTCAACCAAAGGATACATTTGGCCAAGACGGACGTAGTAGCAGCCTTGGCCGCCAGCACCCCAGAGAACAGGTACAGAGAAGCCGTGGTAATATAAGAGAGACATTGTCGAGCATGTTTAGATGCATTGGAAGGCAGCTCCGCCTCAAGCTCCTGAGCCCACGCCTCAACAGCTTCAGCAGCCCAAGTTGCTGCAATGGTTGGCCTATGCACAGCCCCCGTTAGGGTGTAAATCAATTTCAGACAACCCTCCACGCGTCTATCCATCGGTTCCTTCAGAGAGGTGACGGTAGTTACTGGCAGAGCAGAGGAAACTACTATGCGCGCCACATGAGAATCTACAGGCGGAGGAGTTTCCCAATTCTTACAGACCTCTGCAGCAAGAGGATAGCGAGCCAACAATCTCTTATAAGGTGTGAATTTTGTCCCAGGATTTTCCCAGGATTCCTGCCGTATGTCAATTAGGTGTTCAGAATGAGATAAAACTTGTCTAACCACGCTTAAACCTATCTGGCTTTTTAGAGACAGCCTCAGGCTCATCATACACCTGAAGAATGAGCCTAATTGCCTCAATCAGATCAGGGACATCCACCAATGACTTCCCTTCCCCATCAGAAACATCTGTGTCAGTGTCTGTGGGGTCAGTATATGCACCATCCTCCTCAGAGGACGTGTCCGGGATAACAGTGAATTGGGAGGAAGTAATGGCCCATTTAGAAGATGACTTAGTCTTAGGCAGGCGAGAGTGACACTTAGATTTGGTCAGTGACCGGTTCAGATGCTGTAACTGAGTTGAGATTTGATCTGCCCATGGCTGATTAATTGCAGGGATCATAAACTGCTGCAGTGGCACAAGTGGACCCACAGGGGGCGTCAGTTTAGTTACAAGCGTGTTTAACAGCGTGGAAAAGGTAGCCCAAGGTGGGTTATTTGTTGCCCCCGGTGCTACGGACCCACTGGGGGTTAAGGAACCCCCTGAACCTGAACTCTTTGCTGCCATATTATCCTCCAAAAAGTCTGCGGCCTCACTACCACGCAATGGCCCTCATTCCGAGTTGTTTGCTCGCTAGCCGCTTTTCGCAGCAGTGCACACGCTAAGCCGCCGCCCTCTGGGAGTGTATCTTAGCTTAGCAGAATTGCGAACGAAGTATTCGCAATATTGCGAAAAGATATTTCTGTGCAGTTTCTGAGTAGCTCGAGACTTACTCTTCCAGTGCGATCAGTTCAGTGCTTGTCGTTCCTGGTTTGACGTCACAAACACACCCAGCGTTCGCCCAGACACTCCCCCGTTTCTCCAGCCACTCCCGCGTTTTTCCCAGAAACGGCAGCGTTTTTTCACACACTCCCATAAAACGGTCAGTTTCCGCCCAGAAACACCCACTTCCTGTCAATCACACTCCGATCACCAGAACGAAGAAAAAACCTTGTAATGCCGTAAGTAAAATACCAAACTTCTTAGCAAATTTACTTGGCGCAGGCGCAGTGCGAACATTGCGCATGTGCAGTTAGCGGAAAATCGCACCGATGCGAAGGAAAATAACGAGCGAACAACTCGGAATGAGGGCCAATGTGGAAGAAGCCCCAGCTTCGTCGCCTCGTGTAGCTGACATAACAGTAAGCACAATATTGGGCAACCCGGTACAATTCTTAGCAGCAATATACCTAGCAAGAACTCCCCGTGAAGTGTGTCTGTGTCAGCACAAACTGGGAATCCAAGAGATATATAGGGTGACTATAAATCACAAGTGAAAATACACAGCAAGTATATCTTGTGAAAAAAATCCTATATTATACAGAAAACCTGATACACTTAGCCCCCACAGGTTATGGAATATAGGAATAGCACGCTGAGTGAAATACCCAATGAGGCAACCACGCAGCAGCTACATGCACACACACATACTGTATATAGTCACAATCGTACCATGCAGAAATTATGCACCATAAAACTGCACTGGACTAGCAATACAAAGCAATACTCAGTAAAGCTATCAACAATAGATATAACAAAGCACAGTAGATACTGGATGTATATCACAGGGTGTTTGTACCACACAACCCTGAATGTATGCACTATTTCTTAACTAACACTGTCCCAGTGACAGGTAGAATACTTAAGTGTCCTGTAAAATGCACAGCGCTGGCGATCAGGCGGCTTTACAGAGGAGGATTTGTCCCAACAGTCCCAGGAACAGCTGAGCTCTGTTTGCAGTGGCTGCTGACAGGGAGTGAGGGAGATATATGCAGCTCCAGGGCAGGAGCATTCACAGAAATGGCACCCTGGGGCTGGGGGAGGGGCTGCAGGCTAGGCCCTCTCCCCCAGCTGGCATCCCCACCAGGCTCTGCAAGCTTTGAATATGGGGTTAATAAGAGTAGAAACCCCTTTAAACCTGTACCCTTAAATGTCCCTGGTGGCTAGTGGAGCGGCTGCTTAGTAACAGTATCCACGCCAGCACGTGCACAGCCCGCCTCCCACGGCCACGCTGGACCGCGGTAAAGTGTGGCCAAAGAGACCCCTTACCTCCCCCATATCTGCAACCACGCGATCCAGGAGGACATCGGTGTGTGTGTGTGACTGACTGCTGGAAAGAACCGGAGCCTCCGCTGCAGTGACCCGGCAACCAGGGCGCGGGAGTATACAGCGCCGCTGGGGGTGATGGAGCTGCAGTCCGAAAAGTCTATGTGACTTTACACACTGCAGCCCTGAAGTTTTTGTAAAAGTATTTCTGCTTTCTTCAAATAAGCTATGAAATAGGCTGCAAAGGCAGCCCTCCTGTTAAGTGCCTGCTTACTGTATGGCACCAACTTACAAACTGAGCTCCTGTGCATGGAGGCGGGGTTATAGAGGAGGCGGCGCTGTGTATCTTGGGAACAGTCAAAGCTTTGAGCCTGTTGGTGGCTTGGATCAAGATCCTACTCTACACCCTGATGTTAATCCTTGTGGAGCCCAGTGTACCCCGCAGCAGAAATAGGATTTTGGTTACCTACCGGTCAATCCTTTTCTCGTAGTCCGTAGAGAATGCTGGGGTCCACATTAGTACCATGGGGTATAGACGGGTCCACCAGGAGCCATTGGCACTTTAAGAGTTTGAGAGTGTGGTCTGGCTCCTCCCTCTATGCCCCTCCTACCAGACCCAGTCTAGAAACTGTGCCCGAGGAGACGGACATCTTCAAGAAAAGGATTTAACACAGATAGTGGCGAGATTCATACCAGCTCACACATACAAGGCACATCAAGCTAACTAGCTTGAAAAACTCAGCAACTGCTGAAACATTACTTACCAAGTAACAATGCAGTACATAACTAAACAAAGTTGTACTGAACCAGATAACGGTTGCAGGAAAACGAAGCGCTGGGCGGGCGCCCAGCATCCTCTGCGGACTACGAGAAAAGGATTTACCGGTAGGTAACCAAAATCCTATTTTCTCTTACGTCCTAGAGGATGGCGGGGTCCACATTAGTACCATGGGGATGTACCAAAGCTCCCAGAACAGGAGGGAAAGCGTGGAGGCTCCTGCAGAACTGATTGACAGAACATCAGATCATCAGAGGCCAAAGTATCGAACTTGTAGAACTTAGCAAACGTGTTTGACCCAGACCAAGTTGCAGCTCGGCAAAGTTGTAACGCCGAGACACCCCGGGCAGCCGCCCAGCAAGACCCCACCTTACGAGTAGAGTGGGCCTTAACAGATTTTGGACACGGCAATCCTGCCGTAGAATAAGCATGCTGGATAGTGAACCTAATCAAGCGAGAAATAGTCTACTTTGAAGCAGGACACCCAATTTTCTTTGGATCATACGGGACAAACAAGAGTCCGATTTCCTGTGACGAGCAGTCCTCTTCACATAGATTTTCACAACATCCAAGTCTTTGACGAAATTGAGGAGTCAGTAATCACTGGCACCACAATAGGTTGGTTGATATGAAATGCCAACACAACCTTTGGAAGAAACTGCTCACGTGTCCGGAGCTCAGCTCTATCTTCGTGGAAGATCAAGTAAGGGCTTTTACAGGACAAAGCCCCCAATTCTAACTAATTCACGTCTAGCAGAAGCTAAGGCCAACAACGTGACAGTCTTCCATGTAAGAAATTTGACCTCAACCTCCTGTAGAGGCTCAAACCAGTCTGACTGGAGAAACTGCAACACCACGTTAAGGTCCCAAGGCGCCGTAGGCGGTACAAAGGGAGGTTGGATGTGTAGAACTCCCTTCAAAGAGGTCCGAACCTCAGGGAGGGCAGCCAATTGTTTCGGGAAGAAAATGGACAGGGCCGAAATCTGGACCTTCACAGATCCCAATCTCAGGCCCATATCCACACCTGCTTGCAGGAAGAGGAGAAAACATCCCAGTTGAAACTCCACCGCAGGAAACTTCTTGGACTCACACCAAGAGACATATTTCTTCCAAATATGATGGTAATGTTTAGACGTTACCCCTTTCCTATCCTGTTTCAGGGTAGGAATGACCTTCTTCAGAATGCCCTTCCGAGCTAGTATCAGGCGTTCAACCTCCATGCCGTCAAACGTAGCCGCGGTAAGTCTTGATAGGCGAACGGCCCCTGCTGCAGCAGATCCTCCCGAAGAGGAAGAGGCCTCAGCTCTTCCTGCAAGAGATTCAGAAGGTCCGCGTACCAAGCCCGCCTAGGCCAGTCCGGAGCAATGAGGATCGCTTGAACTCTTGTTCACCTTACAAGCTTTAGAACTTTCGGAATGACTGGGAGTGGCGGAAACACGTACACCGACTGGAACACCCACGGAGACACCAGGGCGTCCACTGCCACTGCTTGTGGGTCCCTCGACCTGGAACTATAGCGGCGAAGCTTCTTGTTGAGACGAGAGGCCATCATGTCTATTTGGGGTAACCCCCAAAGGTCTGTTATTTCCTTGAACACCTCCGGATGGAGACCCCACTCCCCCGGATGGAGATCGTGCCTGCTGAGGAAGTCTGCTTCCCAGTTGTCCACTCCCGGAATGAAGATTGCAGAGAGTGCCAACGCTTGTTTTTCTGCCCAGAGGATGATTATTGTTACCTCTGACATCGCGGCTCTGCCCTTCATTCTGCCCTGTCGGTTTATGTAAGCCACCGTCATTACATTGTTCGACTGTACTTGAATGGCCCGATTTCTTAGAAGATGGGCCGCCTGAAGAAGACTTTTGTAGACGGCTCTTAGTTCCAGGATGTTGATCGGCAGGCCGGCTTCCAGACTTGACCATCTTCCTTGGAACGTTTCCCCTTGAGTGACTGCGCCCCAGCCCCGGAGGCTTGCATCCATGGTTAGAAGGACCCAGTCCTGACTCCCGAACCTCCGGCCCTCCAGAAGGTGAGGCAATTGGAGTGAAATCCTGGCCTTTGGCGACAGACGAATTCTCTGGTGCATGTGTAGATGAGATCCTGACCACTTGTCCAGGAGATCCAGTTGGAAGGCCCGAGCATGAAACCTCCCATATTGGAGAGCCTCGTAAGAGGCCACCATTTTCCCCAAAAGGCGAATGCATTGATGAACCTACACCCGGACTGGCTTCAGGACATCCCGGACTATTGTTTGTATAACCAACACCTTTTCCTGCGGAAAAAAACACCCTCTGCACTTCCGTGTCGAGGATCATCCCCAGAAAAGACAACCTCCGGGTTGGTTCCAAATGAGATTTTGGAAGGTTCAGAATCCAACTGTGGACCCTGAGTAGTCAGGTTGTAAGTACAATGGACTGCAACAGCTCCTCCTTTGACGATGCCTTTATCAGTAGATCGTCCAGATACGGAATGATGTTTACCCTGTTTTCGGAGTACAACCATCATCTCCGCCATCACCTTGGTGAACACCCTTGGTGTTGTAGGGAGGCCGAATAGCACGGCCTGGAACTGGAAATGATAGTCCAGTAATGCAAAACGGAGATAAGCCTGATGCGGTAGCCAAATCGGAGTGTGGAGGTACGCATTCTTGATATCCAGGGATTCTAGGAAATTCCCCTCTTCCAGACCTGATATCACCGCCCTGAGAGACTCCATTTTGAACTTGAACTCCTTCAGAAAAGGGTTTCAGTGATTTTAGGTTTAGAATGGGCCTGACCGAACCATCCGGTTTCGGTATCACGAAAAGGTTCGAATAGTAACCTGTGGCTTGCAAATGAGGAGGTACTGGCACAATGACCTGTGCCTCCACCAACTTCTGGGCCGCTGCTTGTTGGACAGTCCTGTCCGCCAGAACTGGCAAGCCTGATTTGAAAAATCGGTGAGGAGGGAGATTTTGAAATTCCAAGCTGTATCCCTGGGACCCAATATCTATCACCCAGGGATCCAGGTCAGACGATACCCAGATGTGACTGAACTGTCTGAGCCTCGCTCCCACTGGTCCCACCTCCAGGCCGTGCGGTCCACCGTCATGCGGAGGACTTCAGCATACTGGAAGCAGGCTTAGTTTCTTGGGAACCTGCCGCAGCAGGTTTCTTGGATTTAGCTCAACCTCCCCTAAAGAAGGTATTGGACAGTTTGGCCTTTCTAGGCTTGTTAATCTAGGCTTTCTCAAATATAGCATTTAATTCCTTTGACGCAGGGAAGGTTAGCGAGGCTTTCTTATTTTCAGTGAAAAAAGCCTCCTCAACCTGCTCAGGTGTTGTATCATTAATATTCAATACATCCCTGATAGCCTCTATCAACAATTGCACCCCCTTTGCAAGAGAGGCAGACCCCTGCAACACATCCCCAGTACCGTCTGTGGTATCAGAATCGGTATCCGTGTCATCTTGCATGACATGAACAAGCGCACGTTTGTGAGGGTATATAGCGGAGCGTTCTGAGGTACCAGAATCGGGCCATACTGCCATAGAGTTCTGTAATACCTGGGTTGCAGATTCATTACTTGCAACCCTATCTGACATCTGAGAAATCAAAGATTTGATAGAGGAAAACCACCCAGGTTCCCTTGCTGGAATCTGTGCTAAACAAGTGCTATCCTGATTACATGGAATGGGATCATCCTGGGAGGACATATCCTCCTCAGCATATGACACAGTGTCCCTGGACATAGCTAAAGGAGACCACAAAACACCCCCCACACACACAGGGGAGGGCAGACAGAGTTTCACCCCCAAGAATGGCAAGAGAGACACAGAGATTGGAGCCGACCCGCACACAGCGCTTTTAACCAAAGGGAGACCCCTTGTCAGCGCTGACTGTGCACCTTAATAGGATACACAGTCGTATTACAGCTCCCCCCCTTTCTACAACCCCCTGGTACCGTGAGAGATAGCTGGAATTGCTGTGGAGGGACCTTCTTTCTCCTGATCAGCGCTGTGCAGGAAGGAAAATGGCGCTGAACGCTGCTGGGTCTGCTCTGAGAAGCTCCGCCCCGAAAATGGCGCTGTCTTCCCGCTCTTCATCTGATTATACTGGCCGGAGGATTGATGCTGGCTGAGTTCCTGGGACCCAACAGGCTTTGTGACCAGTGTAGGGTGTAAGCGCTGGCCCAGGGCGCCCCTCAACGCGCCGCACTATGTACCGCTGAGCCATCCCGGACCGGTTAATACTGCGCTCCTACCCTGCTGCCGCCATCTTCACACCGGCCCCCTGGTTCTAAGGGGGGTCGGTGTCTTACTCGCCACAATCTTCAGCTCTGTAAGGGGGTGGCGGCATGCTACTGGGGTGAGCGATCCCCTGTGGCGGGGAGCAATCTATCCCCTCAGGAGCTCAGTGTCCTGTCAGCGGAGTAAGTGGCTCAGACCCCGCAGGGCGGACACTACTCCCCCCTCATAGTCCCACACTGCAGGGAGGCTGTTGCCAGCAGCCTCCCTGTAAAATAAAAAAATAAGATTTTACTTACCGATAAATCTATTTCTCGTAGTCCGTAGTGGATGCTGGGACTCCGTCAGGACCATGGGGATTAGCGGCTCCGCAGGAGACAGGGCACAAAAATAAAAGCTTTAGGACTAGGTGGTGTGCACTGGCTCCTCCCCCTATGACCCTCCTCCAAGCCTCAGTTAGGATACTGTGCCCGGACGAGCGTACACAATAAGGAAGGATTTTGAATCCCGGGTAAGACTCATACCAGCCACACCAATCACACCGTACAACCTGTGATCTGAACCCAGTTAACAGTATGACAAACGTAGGAGCCTCTGAACAGACGGCTCACAACAATAACAACCCGATTTTTTTGTAACAATAACTATGTACAAGTATTGCAGACAATCCGCACTTGGGATGGGCGCCCAGCATCCACTACGGACTACGAGAAATAGATTTATCGGTAAGTAAAATCTTATTTTCTCTGACGTCCTAGTGGATGCTGGGACTCCGTCAGGACCATGGGGATTATACCAAAGCTCCCAAACTGGCGGGAGAGTGCGGATGACTCTGCAGCACCGAATGAGAGAACTCCAGGTCCTCTTTAGCCAGGGTATCAAATTTGTATAATTTTACAAACGTGTTCTCCCCCGACCACGTAGCTGCTCGGCAGAGTTGTAATGCCGAGACCCCTCGGGCAGCCGCCCAAGATGAGCTCACCTTCCTTGTGGAATGGGCCTTGATAGATTTAGGCTGTGGCAGGCCTGCCACAGAATGTGCAAGTTGAATTGTGCTACAAATCCAACGAGCAATCGTCTGCATAGAAGCAGGAGCACCCAGCTTGTTGGGTGCATACAGTATAAACAGCGAGTCAGATTTTCTGACTCCAGCCGTCCTTGAAATATATATTTTCAATGCCCTGACAACGTCCAGCAACTTGGAATCCTCCAAATCGCTAGTAGCCGCAGGCACCACAATAGGCTGGTTCAGGTGAAACGCTGAAACCACCTTAGGCAGAAACTGAGGACGCGTCCGCAGTTCTGCCCTGTCCGAATGGAAAATCAGATATGGGCTTTTATACGATAAAGCCGCCAATTCTGACACTCTCCTGGCTGAAGCCAGGGCCAGTAGCATGGTTACTTTCCATGTAAGATATTTCAAATCCACCGATTTGAGTGGCTCAAACCAATGGGATTTGAGAAAATCCAAAACTACATTAAGATCCCACGGAGCCACTGGGGGCACAACCGGGGGCTGTATATGTAGTACTCCTTTTACAAAAGTCTGGACTTCAGGAACTGAAGCCAATTCTTTCTGGAAGAAAATCGACAGGGCCGAAATTTGAACCTTAATGGACCCTAATTTGAGGCCCATAGACAATCCTGTTTGCAGGAAATGTAGGAATCGACCCAGTTGAAATTCCTCCGTCGGGGCCTTCCTGGCCTCACACCACGCAACATATTTTCTCCAAATGCGGTGATAATGTTGTGCAGTCACCTCCTTCCTGGCTTTTACCAGGGTAGGGATGACCTCTTCCGGAATGCCTTTTTCCCTTAGAATTCGGCGTTCAACCGCCATGCCGTCAAACGCAGCCGCGGTAAGTCTTGGAATAAACACGGTCCCTGCTGAAGCAGGTCCCGTCTTAGAGGTAGAGGCCACGGATCTTCCGTGAGCATCTCCTGAAGTTCCGGGTACCAAGTTCTTCTTGGCCAATCCGGAGCCACGAGTATCGTTCTTACTCCCCTTTGCCGTATAATTCTCAGTACTTTTGGTATGAGAGGCAGAGGAGGAAACACATACACTGACTGGAACACCCACGGTGTTACCAGAGCGTCCACAGCTATTGCCTGAGGGTCTCTTGACCTGGCGCAATACCTGTCCAGTTTTTTGTTGAGGCGGGACGCCATCATATCCACCTTTGGTTTTTCCCAACGGTTCACAATCATGTGGAAGACTTCTGGATGAAGTCCCCACTCTCCCGGGTGTAGATCGTGTCTGCTGAGGAAGTCCGCTTCCCAGTTGTCCACTCCCGGAATGAACACTGCTGACAGTGCTATCACATGATCTTCCGCCCAGCAAAGAATCCTTGCAGCTTCTGCCATTGCCCTCCTGCTTCTTGTGCCGCCCTGTCTGTTTACGTGGGCGACTGCCGTGATGTTGTCCGACTGGATCAACACCGGCTGACCCTGAAGCAGGGGTTTTGCCAGGCTTAGAGCATTGTAAATCGCTCTTAGCTCCAGTATATTTATGTGAAGAGACATCTCCAGGCTTGACCACACTCCCTGGAAGTTTCTTCCCTGTGTGACCGCTCCCCAGCCTCTCAGACTGGCATCCGTGGTCACCAGGACCCAGTCCTGTATGCCGAATCTGCGGTCCTCTAACAGATGAGCACTCTGCAACCACCACAGAAGAGACACCCTTGTCTGTGGAGACAAAGTTATCCGCTGATGCATCTGCAGATGCGATCCGGACCATTTGTCCAGCAGATCCCACTGAAAAGTTCGTGCGTGGAATCTGCCGAATGGAATCGCTTCGTAAGAAGCCACCATTTTTCCCAGGACTCTTGTGCATTGATGCACAGACACTTTTCCTGGTTTTAGGAGGTTCCTGACAAGTTCGGATAACTCCCTGGCTTTCTCCTCCGGAAGAAACACCTTTTTCTGAACCGTGTCCAGAATCATTCCCAGGAACAGCAGACGTGTCGTCGGGGTCAATTGAGATTTTGGAAAATTCAGAATCCACCCGTGCTGTTGCAGCACTACTTGGGTTAGTGCTACTACGTCCTCCAGCTGTTCTCTGGACCTTGCCCTTATCAGGAGATCGTCCAAGTAAGGGATAATTAATACGCCTTTTCTTCGCAGAAGAAACATCATTTCGGCCATTACCTTGGTAAAGACCCGAGGTGCCGTGGACAATCCAAACGGCAGCGTCTGAAACTGATAATGACAGTTTTGCACCACGAACCTGAGGTACCCTTGATGTGAAGGGCAAATTGGGACATGCAGGTAAGCATCCTTGATGTCCAGGGACACCATAAAGTCCCCTTCTTCCAGATTCGCTATCACTGCTCTGAGTGACTCCATCTTGAACTTGAATTTTTGTATGTACAGGTTCAAAGATTTCAGATTTAGAATAGGTCTTACCGAGCCATCCGGCTTCGGTACCACAAATAGTGTGGAATAATACCCCTTTCCCTGTTGTAGGAGGGGTACCTTGACTATCACCTGCTGAGAATACAGCTTGTGAATGGCTTCCAATACCGTCGCCCTGTCTGAGGGAGACGTTGGCAGAGCAGACTTTAGGAACCGGCGAGGGGGAGACTTCTCGAATTCCAACCTGTAACCCTGAGATACTACCTGCAGGATCCAGGGGTCCACCTGTGAGTGAGCCCACTGTGCGCTGAAATTCTTGAGTCGACCCCCCACCGCCCCTGAGTCCGCTTGTAAAGCCCCAACGTCATGCTGAGGGCTTTGCAGAAGCCGGGGAGGGCTTCTGCTCCTGGGAGGGAGCTGCTTGGTGCACTCTCTTACCCTTTCCTTTGCCTCGGGGCAGATATGACTGTCCTTTTGCCCGCTTGTTCTTATAGGAACGAAAGGACTGCGGCTGAAAAGACGGTGTCTTTTTCTGTTGGGAGGGGACCTGAGGTAAAAAGGTGGATTTCCCGGCTGTTGCCGTGGCCACCAAATCCGATAGACCGACCCAAATAATTCCTCCCCTTTATACGGCAATACTTCCATATGCCGTTTGGAATCCGCATCACCTGACCACTGTCGCGTCCATAAACTTCTTCTGGCAGATATGGACATCGCACTTACTCTCGATGCCAGAGTGCAAATATCCCTCTGAGCATCTCGCATATAAAGAAAAGAATCCTTTAATTGCTCTATAGTCAATAAAATACTGTCCCTATCCAGGGTATCAATATTTTCAGTCAGGGAATCCGACCAAACCACCCCAGCACTGCACATCCATGCTGAGGCGATGGCTGGTCGCAGTATAACACCAGTATGAGTGTATATACTTTTCAGGGTAGTTTCCAGCCTCCTATCAGCTGGATCCTTGAGGGCGGCCGTTTCAGGAGACGGTAACGCCACTTGTTTTGATAAGCGTGTGAGTGCCTTATCCACCCTAGGGGGTGTTTCCCAGCGCGCCCTAACCTCTGGCGGGAAAGGATATAATGCCAATAACTTCTTTGAAATTAGCAGTTTTCTATCGGGGTTAACCCACGCTTCATCACACACTTCATTCAATTCCTCTGATTCAGGAAAAACTACAGGTAGTTTTTTCAGACCCCACATAATACCCCTTTTTGTGGTACTTGCAGTATCAGAGATATGCAAAGCCTCCTTCATTGCCGTGATCATATAACGTGTGGCCCTACTGGAAAATACATTTGTTTCTTCACCGTCGACACTAGATTCGGTGTCCGTGTCTGGGTCTGTGTCGACCGACTGAGGTAAAGGGCGTTTTACAGCCCCTGACGGTGTCTGAGACGCCTGGACAGGTACTAACTGGTTTGCCGGCCGTCTCATGACGTCAACTGATTTTTGTAACGTGCTGACATTATCACGTAATTCCATAAACAAAGCCATCCATTCCGGTGTCGACTCCCTAGGGGGTGACATCACCATTACCGGCAATTGCTCCGCCTCCACACCAACATCGTCCTCATACATGTCGACACACACGTACCGACACGCAGCAGACACACAGGGAATTCTCTTATCGAAGACAGGACCCCACTAGCCCTTTGGGGAGACAGAGGGAGAGTTTGCCAGCACACACCCAAGCGCTATAAATATATAGGAACAACCCTACAGAAGTGTTGTTTCCTTTATAGCAGCTTAATATATCAATATCGCCAAAACAGGGCCCCCCCTCTCTGTTTTTTTACCCTGTTTCTGTAGTGCAGTGCAGGGGAGAGTCCTGGGAGCCTTCCTCGCAGTGGAGCTGTGCAGGAAAATGGCGCTGTGTGCTGAGGAGATAGGCCCCGCCCCCTATTTTGGCGGGCTCTTCTCCCGGTGTTTGTGAGACCTGGCAGGGGTTAAATACATCCATATAGCCCCAGGGGCTATATGTGATGTATTTTTAGCCAGAACAAGGTATTATCATTGCTGCCCAGGGCGCCCCCCCCCAGCGCCCTGCACCCTCAGTGACCGCTGGTGTGAAGTGTGCTGACAACAATGGCGCACAGCTGCAGTGCTGTGCGCTACCTCATGAAGACTGAAAAGTCTTCTGCCGCCGGTTTCTGGACCTCTTCACTTTTCGGCATCTGCAAGGGGGTCGGCGGCGCGGCTCCGGGACCGGACTCCATGGCTGGGCCTGTGTTCGATCCCTCTGGAGCTAATGGTGTCCAGTAGCCTAAGAAGCCAATCCATCCTGCACGCAGGTGAGTTCACTTCTTCTCCCCTAAGTCCCTCGTTGCAGTGAGCCTGTTGCCAGCAGGACTCACTGAAAATAAAAAACCTAATAACTTTTTCTAAGCAGCTCTTTAGGAGAGCCACCTAGATTGCACCCTGCTCGGACGGGCACAAAAACCTAACTGAGGCTTGGAGGAGGGTCATAGGGGGAGGAGCCAGTGCACACCACCTAGTCCTAAAGCTTTTATTTTTGTGCCCTGTCTCCTGCGGAGCCGCTAATCCCCATGGTCCTGACGGAGTCCCAGCATCCACTAGGACGTCAGAGAAACTCTAAAATAACTTTTTACTAGAAAAGCTCAGGAGAGCTCCTCTAGCTGTGACCGTCTCCTCTGGGCACATTTTCTAAACTGAGTCTGGTAGGAGGGGCATAGATGGAGGAGCCAGCCCACACTCTCAAACTCTTAAAGTGCCAATGGCTCCTGGTGGACCAGTCTATACCCCATGGTACTAATGTGGACCCCAGCATCCTCTAGGACGTAAGAGAAATGGGCCTTCCCGAACCGTCCGGTGTCGGAACTACAAACAGGTTGGAATAATGGTGGTCATTCCGAGTTGATCGCTCGCAAGCAGTTTTTAGCAGCCGTGCAAACGCTATGCCGTTGCCCACTGGGAGTGTATTTAAGCTTAGCAGAGGTGCAAACTAATGTATCGCAGAGCGGCTACAACGTTTTTTTTGTGCAGTTTCAGAGTAGCTCAAAACCTACACAGCGCTTGCGATCACTTCAGACTGTTTAGTTCCTGTTTTGACGTCCCAAACCCGCCGAGCCACACCTGCGTTTTTCCGAACACTCCCTGAAAAGGTCAGTTGACACCCAGAAATGCCCTTTTCATGTCAATCACACTGCGGCCACCAGTGCAACTGAAATGCTTCGCTAGACCCTGTGCAAAACTACATCATTCGTTGTGCCCGTGCGCATTGCACCGCATGCGCAGAACTGCCGTTTTTTAGCCTGATTGCTGCGCTGCGAACAAATGCAGCTAGCGATCAACTCGGAATGACCACCAATAACCCTGGTTTTGCAGCTTAAGTGGAACTGGAACAATGACCTGAGTCCGTACCAGTTTCTGAATTGCTTCCTGTAAAGTCATACTTGCTTCTTGAGAAGCTGGTAAGCCCGATTTGAAGAATCTGTGAGGTAGGAGTTCCTGAAACTCCAGTCTGTAGTCCTGGGCTATAAGATCTTTGACCCATGGATCCTGGCATGACATTGCTCATATGTGACTGAAGAATCTCAAACGGGCTCCCACCTGCCTGTCTTCTAGGCAGTGCGGTCCATTGCCATGCTGAAGGCGTTGAGGAAGCAGAACCGGGGTTGTGTTCCTGTGAACCTGCTGTTGCTAGTTTTCTGAGTTTACCTCTATTGCTTTTGAAGGCCGTAGAAGAACCTTTGGTTTTGTTTTTAAACTGCGCTGTCCGAAAGGACTGCAGAGTTGGAGCAGTGTAGGGGGAGCTGCGGAAGGAAGGTATGTAGACTTACAACAAAAAGGAGAAAAGAAGACTCTTTTGTGGGTGCACTCTTATGTAATTATGAAAGTCCGTGATCACAGGGTAATCGTGTCAGAGCCCAATGTTGGTCCAAAAGCCGTGACGTGGGGGTGCGCTGTGGATCCGGAATACTCAAAGGCAGCTGGATTGGTGTGGAATGAGGCGCAGGTTAGCAGGAGAGAATGTCCATAGACAGCCGTGTCAGAGTCCCAGTATTAAGTCAGACGTTTGAGCCGCAAAGGTGCGCTGTAGATCTGGGATGCTGTATCACTGCTGAGCTGGCATGTGATGAGGCACAGTTAGGCAGAAGGTGACGTCCGTGGTCCCAGAATAGCTGAGGGTCGGAAGACGCGTTTCGCCCGTTCACCGGGCTTGGTCACTTCCAGGATTACCCTGTGACCACTGACTTTTTCTTCTGCTAAATCTGTCCAGGCAGTTAGTTGAGACCAATTTATGGATTGACCATACATTTGAAATATTGACGTTACCCAGGCAGCTTGGAACCATTATTGGACATTAATATCAGTATTACCGGTTCCATTGTTTATTTATTTTACTTTTATTTTCCTACTTGTATATTCAACTACTATGTGTTTTATTTCTGTTACTAATAAATATTAAATCTTAATCAATATCTTTTTGATCCTTACATAAGAGTGCACCCACAAAAGAGTCTTCTTTTCTCCTTTTTGTTGTATGTTTCATCACTAACTCAGGGTGCACCAGCAAATTTAAGATTGATTAGAAAATTTGTTTTTTTCTCTCATCAGTATATTTTGGTAAATTGATTATCTACTGCTTAATCTAATTATTCTGTGCGGTATAACCCCTATACATGAAGGTATGTAGACTTACCCACCGTAGCCTTGAATATCCACGAATCTAGTTCATCTCCAAAAAGGGCTTCACCTGTGAAAGGTAGGCTTTCCACACCTTTCCTGGAATTCGCGTCCGCAGTCCACTGGCATAGCCACAAGCCCCTGCGTGCTAACCCTGCCATGGCAGTGGTGCGTGCATTGAGTAAACCAATTTCCTTTATGGCCTCCACCATAAAGTTAGCAGAATCCTGTCTATGCAGTAGGAGCAAAATTATCTCCCCCCTGGATAAGGAATCTAACCCATCGATTAAATTACCTGACCATTTAGCAATGGCCCTAGAGATCCATGCACAAGCTATAGTGGGTCTCTGGACCACCCCTGCAGCTGTGTACAGAGATTTGAGAGTGGTCTCAATCTTGCGATCTGCAACATCCTTCAAGGAAGCTGCCCCAGGGACAAGTAAAACTATCTTACGTGACAGCCTAGAAACCAATGCGTCAAATATCGGTGGGTTTTCACAATTTTTCCTGTCATCCTGAGGAAACGGGAAAAATGTGACTAACCGTTTTAGGACCTGAAACTTCTTGTCAGGATTTACCTAAATTTCTTCAAACAGGAAATTCTTTAGATGCAGGGAAAGTACTGTAGCTGAGGATTTCCTTTTCACATTAAGATAAGATTCCTCCTCATCCTCTAATACCTTATCAGGGATGTGCAGGGCATCTCTAATTGCTTCTATCAGGGCCTGGGGTCTGGGACTCCAGGTCGACCACATAAAGGTCGACACACCTTAGGTCGACACCAATTGGTAGACACACCTTAGGTCGACATGGACAAAAGGTCGACAGGAACAAGGTCGACATGAGTTTTTAATGTTTTTTTGGTGTCGTTTTCTTCGTAGAGTGACCGGGAACCCCAATTAGTGCACCGCTTCACTCGCCATGCTTCGGGCATGGTGCCTTCGCTCCGCTCCGCACAGATTACCGTTCCAATCGTAGTCCACGTGGATCGTTAAGTATGAAAAAGTTCCAAAAAAGAAAAAAAAAAAGAAAAACTCATGTCGACCTTTTTCCATGTCAACCTTGTTCCTGTCGACCTTTTGTCCATGTCGACCTAAGGTGTGTCGACCAATTGGTGGCGACCTAAGGCGTGTCGACCTTTTTGTTGTCGACCTGGAGTCCGGATACCCAGGGCCTGTATTCCCTGTAACTAAGCTGCATTCCCCGTAACTAAGCTGTTTTCCCCACTCCCAATTCCACCTCACCCTCCTCCATGTCCGATACATCATCAGTACGCTTCTGTGGACAAATGGTAGGTGTCTGAGATGCTGGAATGACCACTGAATCTCTATTCATCAGGTCATCAACAGATTGCCTTAAGTATTGCGTCTCCTTCTCATTTTGGGATAAATTTATTCAAAATATTTGAAATCATCCCTTTTAAGGAATCTAACCATACTGGTTCAGATCCACTAGTCTGAGAATGTGTACTATTCTGAGTACTCGGCAGTTATGCCCCAGATTGAGAAAAACCACTCTGCTGTGCATGATACACACTCCTTTGACATAGTAAATGTGAAATATACACACACACACACACACACACACACACACACATAAAGATAGGGTAAAACACAGTTAACCCACACAGAGACCTCTAGGGAGACAGCGTATAATGGAGCCAGCCACACAGCGCCCCTATAAAGTACACGTTTAGCTGAGTCGCAAACTAAGTACCCTAAATAGGGTTTAGTATACCTGATATTGCTCCCCCCCATGCTATGACCCCCTGGTACCGCTGAGGTGCTCTGCAGTCCTTGTGGAGGAGCTGCGCTTGCTGCCAGTCTGCCTGTGGATAGCTGCAGAGGGAAAATGGCGCTGGTGAGCTGCTGGATCCGCTCATAGTGAAGCCCCGCCCCCTTAATGGCATGCTGTCTTCCCGGTTTTCTTATACTGGCTGAGGTAAGTCCTGTTCTACAGTGGGTTAAAACCCCTTTAGAATTGCTGCCAGTGTGGGTGTGTGTTTTGTGGCTCCAGCTCGCCCCTCACAGCGGAACACACAGCACCCCGTGTGCCTCTGAAGCCGCAACCTGCTTGTCAGCCTCCTTGTGCCGCCGTTACAGCGGGCGACCCGCTAACAGGGACGCTGGCCACCTACTCACCACTCTTCTTACTTCTGGCTCTGATAGGGGGGGGGGGCGGCGTGCTGCGGGTCTGTATGCTCGCCGTGGTGAAGCTTGCGAAAAATATAAAAGGAAAATAAATGCAGAAAACTTTTCAGGAGCTTCCAAAGCGTGACCGGCTCCTCCGGCACATTTTCTAAACCGAGTCTGGTAGGAGGGGCATAGAGGTAGGAGCCAGCCTACACTATCAAATTCTTAAAGTGCCCATGGCTCCTAGTGGACCAGTCTATACCCCATGGTACTAATGTGGACCCCAGTATTCTCTAGGACGTAAGATAAATCTTCTTAGCTTTTTCAGGGATGCCCAGTGCAGCCCTCCTGTTAGGTGACCTGCTGCTGCAGGCACCAACGCGAAACTGAGCTCCAGTGCCTGGAGGCGGGGTTAATAAGAGGCCCCAATGCATCCTGGGACAGCCTAAAGCTTTAGTCTGTTTGTGCCGCTGGATGAAAATCCACTCTACACCCATGATGTTTTCCTCTGGAAACCAATGTATCCTGCTGCAGAAAGGTTGCTTTTCGGAGCTGGTCTCCTGATCGTTAAAACCATAAATTTTTATGGTTTTAGCTATTGTAGGCTATAGGATACTTTATCGCAATTTTTTCTTCCCAAAAGGTAACCTTTGGCTGGACTAGCACAGGATATCTGTGCTCCAGTTGGTTGATGAACCAGTTTGTCAGTGACCAACTGGATATACAGTACCCTCCTTTGGGTTTTACAGATTCAGTTGGATCAAATATTAATTTAGTGGTTTGGTTGGTTGATCTATACACAGACTCACTTGTGCAGATATGCCCCCAAATATATGGTTGCCATCTAGGCACACCTAACTGCTCACCCACTGCATACAGATTTAAGAAAAGGGGAGAAAAAAAATAGGATTTTAATACCTACCGGTAAATCCTTTTCTCTTAGTCCGTAGAGGATGCTGGGGATGCTTCAAGAACCATGGGGTATAGACGGGATCCGCAGGAGACATGGGCACACTATAAGACTTTGAATGGGTGTGAACTGGCTCCTCCCTCTATGCCCCTCCTCCAGACTCCAGTTATATGAACTGTGCCCAGGGAGACGGACATTTTGAGGAAAAGGATTTATTTAATTATTTCAAACTAAGGTGAGATACATACCAGCTCACCCCACTAACACGCTGTACAACATGGCATTCAACAACGCATGCAACGGCATGACCAACAACAGTCACAGATTGACTAAACTCAACGCAACATGAGCGTAACAATAACCAAACTGCAGATACAGCCCGCACTGGGACGGGCGCCCAGCATCCTCTACGGACTAAGAGAAAAGGATTTACCGGTAGGTATTAAAATCTTATTTTCTCAAACGTCCTAGAGGATGCTGGGGATGCTTCAAGAACCATGGGGTTTATACCAAAGCTCTAGAACGGGCGGGAGAGTGCGGATGACTCTGCAGCACCGATTGACCAAACAAGAGGTCCTCCTCAGCCAGGGTATCAAACTTGTAAAACTTCGCAAAGGTGTTTGAACCCGACCAAGTAGCAGCTCGGCAAAGTGTAACGCCGAGACTCCCCGGGCAGCCGCCCAGGATGAGCCCACCTTCCTGGTAGAATGGGTTTTCACCGATTTCGGTAACGGCAATCCTGCCGTAGAATAAGCCTGCTGAATCGTATTACAAATCCAGTGCGCAATAGTCTGCTTAGAAGCAGGAGCTCCAATCTTGTTGGGAGCCCACAGGACAAACAGAGCCTCTGTTTTCCTAATCTGCCCCGTTCTGGCGATCTTCAAAGCTCTGACCACATAGAGAGACTTTGACTCCGCCAAGGCGTCAGTAGCCACTGGCAACACAATTGGCTGGTAAACATGAAATGATGAAACCACTTTTGGCAGAAATTGCTGACGAGTTCTCAACTCCGCTCTATCAGCATGGAAAATCAAATAGGGGCTTTTGTGAGACAAAGCCGCCAACTCAGACACTCGCCTTGCAGACGCCAAGGCCAACAACATGACCACTTACCAAGTAAGCAATTTGAACTCAACCTTGCGCAAAGGTTCAAACCAATGTCATTGCAAGAATTGCAACACCACATTAAGGTCCCATGGTGCCACTGGGGGCACAAAGGGAGGTTGGATGCGCAGCACGCCTTTTACGAAGGTCTGAACTTCTGGAAGGGAGGCCAATTCTCTTTGAAAAAAGATCGACAAGGCCGAAATCTGTACTTTAATAGAGCCTAACTTTAGGCCCGCATCCATACCTGCTTGTAGGAAATGGAGCAACCGCCCCAGGTGAAATGCTTCCGTAGGAGCCTTCTTGGATTCACACTAAGACACATATTTTCTCCAAATACGGTGGTAATGCTTTGCCGTTACTTCTTTTCTAGCCTGAAGAAGTGTAGGAATGACTTCACTGGGAATACCCTTTCAGGCTAGGATTTGGCGTTCAACCGCCACGCCGTCAAACGCAGCCGCGGTAAGTCCTGATACACGCACGGCCCCTGTTGCTACAGGTCCTCCCGAAGAGGCCAGGGATCTTCTATGAGCAACTCCTGAAGATCTGGATACCAGGCCCTTTTTGGCCAATCTGGAACAATGAGGATCGCCTGAACCCTTGTTCTTCTTATAATTTTTATCACCTTTGGAATGAGTGGAAGTGGAGGGAACACATAGACCGACTAAAACACCCACTGTGCCACTAGGGCGTCCACCGCTATCGCCTGAGGGTCCCTTGACCTGGAACAATATCTCTGAAGTTTCTTGTTGAGGCGGGACGCCATCATGTCCACTTGAGGAACTCCCCAATGACTTGTCACTTCTCCAAAGACCTCTTGATGAAGACCCCACTCTCCTGGATGGAGATTGTGTCTGCTGAGGAAGTCTGCTTCCCAGTTGTCCAGTCCTGGAATGAAGATCGCTGACAGAGCGCCTGTATGCCTTTCTGCCCAGCGGAGGACCTTAGTGGTCTCTGCCATTGCCGCTCTGCTCTTTGTTCCGCCCTGGCGGTTTATGTATGCAACTGCTGTTATGTTGTCCGACTGAATCAAGATGGGCCGATTGCGAAGAAGATGTTCCGCTTGCAGAAGGCCGTTGTAAATGGCCCTTAACTCCAGAACATTTATGTGTAGACAAATTTCCTGGCTTGACCATCTTCTCTGGAAGCTTTCCCCCTGTGTGACTGCTCCCCAGCCTCGAAGACTCGCATCCGTGGTCACTAGGATCCAGTTCTGGATCCCGAACCTGCGTCCCTCTAGGAGGTGAGAGCTGTGCAGCCACCACAGGAGTGAGATTCTGGTCTTGGAAGACAGGATTATCCTTCGGTGTTGTCTTGTCCAACAGGTCCCACTGAAACAATCTGGCATGGAGTCTGCCAAACTGAATGGCCTCGTAGGCCGCCATCATCTTCCCCAGCAACCGAGTGCATTGATGGATCGATACTCTTGCTGGTTTCAGAATTTGTTTGACCAGGTTCTGAATTTCCAGCGCCTTTTCCACTGGCAGAAAAAATAAGAATTTACTTACCGATAATTCTACTTCTCATAGTCAGTAGTGGATGCTGGGAACTCCGTAGGACCATGGGGATTAGCGGCTCCGCAGGAGACTGGGCACAAAAGTAAAAGCTTTAGGACTACCTGGTGTGCACTGGCTCCTCCCCCTATGACCCTCCTCCAAGCCTCAGTTAGGATACTGTGCCCGGACGAGCGTACACAATAAGGAAGGATTTATGAATCCCGGGTAAGACTCATACCAGCCACACCGTACAACCTGTGATCTGAACCCAGTTAACAGCATGATAACAGAGGAGCCTCTGAAAAGATGGCTCACAACAATAATAACCCGATTTTTGTAACAATAACTATGTACAAGTATTGCAGACAATCCGCACTTGGGATGGGCGCCCAGCATCCACTACGGACTATGAGAAATAGAATTATCGGTAAGTAAATTCTTATTTTCTCTGACGTCCTAGTGGATGCTGGGAACTCCGTAAGGACCATGGGGATTATACCAAAGCTCCCAAACGGGCGGGAGAGTGCGGATGACTCTGCAGCACCGAATGAGAGAACTCCAGGTCCTCCTCAGCCAGGGTATCAAATTTGTAGAATTTAGCAAACGTGTTTGCCCCCGACCAAGTAGCTGCTCGGCAAAGTTGTAAAGCCGAGACCCCTCGGGCAGCCGCCCAAGATGAGAGCACCTTCCTTGTGGAATGGGCTTTTACAGATTTTGGCTGTGGCAGGCCTGCCACAGAATGAGCAAGCTGAATTGTACTACAAATCCAACGAGCAATAGTCTGCTTAGAAGCAGGAGCACCCAGCTTATTGGGTGCATACAGGATAAACAGCGAGTCAGATTTCCTGACTCCAGCCGTCCTGGAAACATATATTTTCAGGGCCCTGACTACGTCCAGCAACTTGGAGTCCTCCAAGTCCCTAGTAGCCGCAGGCACCACAATAGGCTGGTTCAAGTGAAATGCTGAAACCACCTTAGGGAGAAATTGAGGACGAGTCCTCAATTCTGCCCTGTCCGTATGAAAAATTAGGTAAGGGCTTTTATAGGATAAAGCCGCCAATTCTGAGACACGCCTGGCTGAAGCCAGGGCTAACAACATTAGCACTTTCCAAGTGAGATATTTTAAGTCCACAGTGGAGAGTGGTTCAAACCGATGTGATTTTAGGAACCCCAAAACTACATTGAGATCCCAAGGTGCCACTGGAGGCACAAAAGGAGGCTGTATATGCAGTACCCCCTTGACAACCGTCTGAACTTCAGGAACTGAAGCCAGTTCTTTTTGGAAGAAAATCGACAGGGCCGAAATTTGAACCTTAATGGACCCTAATTTTAGGCCCATAGACAGTCCTGTTTGCAGGAAATGTAGGAAACGACCCAGTTGAAATTCCTCTGTAGGGGCCTTCCTGGCCTCGCACCACGCAACATATTTACGCCAAATCCGGTGATAATGTTGCACGGTTACTTCCTTCCTGGCTTTGATCAGGGTAGGGATGACTTCATCCGGAATGCCTTTTTCCTTCAGGATCCGGCGTTCAACCGCCATGCCGTCAAACGCAGCCGCGGTAAGTCTTGGAACAGACAGGGTCCCTGCTGTAACAGGTCCTCCCTGAGAGGAAGAGGCCACGGATCTTCTGTGAGCATTTCCTGAAGATCTGAGTACCAGGCCCTTCGAGGCCAATCTGGAACAATGAGTATTGTCTGCACTCTTCTTTGTCTTATGATTCTCAATATTTTTGAGATGAGAGGAAGAGGAGGAAATACGTAGACCGACTGAAACATCCATGGTGTCACTAGGGCGTCTACTGCTACTGCCTGAGGGTCCCGTGACCTGGCACAATACCTCCGAAGCTTCTTGTTAAGGCGTGACGCCATCATGTCTATTTGAGGAATAACCCAAAGACTTGTTGTCTCTGCAAAAACTTCTTGATGAAGTCCCCACTCTCCTGGATGGAGATCGTGTCTGCTGAGGAAGTCTGCTTCCCAGTTGTCCACTCCCAGAATGAAGACAGCTGACAGAGCGCTTACGTGATTTTCCGCCCAGCGAAGAATCCTGGTGGCTTCCGCCATCGCCACTCTGCTCCTTGTCCCGCCTTGGCGGTTTACCTGAGCCACTGCTGTGACGTTGTCTGATTGAATCAGAACCGATAGGTCGCGAAGAAGATTCTCCGCTTGTCGTAGGCCGTTGTATATGGCCCTCAATTCCAGTATGTTGATGTGTAGACAAGCCTCCTGGCTTGACCATAGTCCCTGAAAATGTCATCCTTGTGTGACTGCACCCCATCCTCGGAGGCTCACGTCCGTGGTCACCAGAACCCAGTCTTGAATGTCGAACCTGCGACCCTCTAGAAGGTGAGCACTCTGCAGCCACCACAGGAGAGACACCCTGGCCCTGGGGGACAGGGTTATTTTCTGATGTATAAGTAGATGGGACCCGGACCACTTGTCCTGAAGGTCCCACTGAAACGTCCTCGCATGAAACCTGACGAAGGGGATGGCCTCGCAGGCTGCCACCATGTTTCCCAGAACTTGAGTGCATTGATGAACAGACACTCTTTTTGGTTTTAGCAGTTCTCTAACCGTGTTCTGGAGATCCTGGGCTTTTTCCAATGGAAGAAAAACCCTCTTTTGTTCCGTGTCCAGAATCATGCTCAGGAATGATAGCCGAGTCGTTGGAACCAATTGTGACTTTGGCAGATTGAGAATCCAACTGTGCTGTTGCAGCACTTTCAGGGAGAGCGACACGCTCTTCAGCAATTGGTCTCTCGATCTCGCCTTTATCAGGAGATCGTCCAAGTATGGGATAATTGTGACTCCCTGCTTGCGCAGGAGCACCATCATCTCCGCCAATACCTTGGTGAAAATCCTCGGGGCCGTGGAAAGCCCAAACGGCAACGTCTGAAACTGGTAATGACAGTCCTGTACAGCGAATCTCAGGTACGCCTGATGAGGAGGATATATGGGGACATGAAAGTATGCATCCTTTATGTCGAGTGACACCATAAAATCCCCCCCTTCCAGACTGGAGATCACCGCCCGGAGCGATTCCATCTTGAATTTGAACTTTTTCAAGTACAGGTTTAGGGATTTTAGATTTAAAATGGGCCTGACCGAACAATCCGGCTTCGGGACCACGAACAAGGTTGAATAGTACCCTTTCCCCTGTTGGATTAGGGGAACCCTGACAACCACTTGCTGTTGACACAGCTTTTGAATTGCAGCTAACACCACTTCCCTCTCCGGGGGTGAAGCTGGCAAGGCCGACTTGAAAAATCGGCGAGGGGGCACCTCTTCGAATTCCAGCTTGTAGCCTTGGGAAACAATTTCCATCGCCCAAGGATCCACGTCTGAAAGAATCCAGATCTGGCTGAAAAGTCGAAGGCGTGCCCCCACCGGTGCGGACTCCCTTAGGGGAGCCCCAGCGTCATGCGGTGGATTTTGTAGAAGCCGGGGAGGACTTCTGCTCCTGGGAACTAGCCGAAGCAGGTGTTCTCTTTCCTCTACCCTTACCTCTGGCAAGGAAGGAGGAGCCCCGACCTCTTCTGGACTTATGCGACCGAAAGGACTGCATCTGATACTGTGGAGTTTTATTTTGCTGTTGGGGAACAAAAATAAGATTTTACTCACCGGTAAATCTATTTCTCGTAGTCCGTAGTGGATGCTGGGAACTCCGAAAGGACCATGGGGAATAGCGGCTCCGCAGGAGACTGGGCACAACTAAAGAAAGCTTTTAGGTCACCTGGTGTGCACTGGCTCCTCCCACTATGACCCTCCTCCAAGCCTCAGTTAGGACACTGTGCCCGGACGAGCTGACATAATAAGGAAGGATTTTGAATCCCGGGTAAGACTCTTACCAGCCACACCAATCACACCGTATAACTCGTGATACTATACCCAGTTTAACAGTATGAAAACAACTGAGCCTCTCAACAGATGGCTCAACAATAACCCTTTAGTTAACAATAACTATGTACAAGTATTGCAGACAATCCGCACTTGGGACGGGCGCCCAGCATCCACTACGGACTACGAGAAATAGATTTACCGGTGAGTAAAATCTTATTTTCTCTGACGTCCTAGTGGATGCTGGGAACTCCGAAAGGACCATGGGGATTATACCAAAGCTCCCAAACAGGCGGGAGAGTGCGGATGACTCTGCAGCACCGAATGAGAGAACTCAAGGTCATCCTCAGCCAGGGTATCAAATTTGTAGAATTTTGCAAACGTGTTTGCCCCTGACCAAGTTGCAGCTCGGCAAAGTTGTAAAGCCGAGACCCCTCGGGCAGCCGCCCAAGATGAGCCCACCTTCCTTGTGGAATGGGCTTTTACTGATTTAGGATGCGGCAGTCCAGCCGCAGAATGCGCCAGCTGAATTGTGCTACAAATCCAGTGAGCAATAGTCTGCTTAGAAGCAGGAGCACCCAGCTTGTTGGGTGCATACAGGATAAATAGCGAGTCAGTTTTCCTGACTCCAGCCGTCCTGGAAACATACATTTTCAAGGCCCTGACTACGTCCAGCAACTTGGAATCCTCCAAGTCCCTAGTAGCCGCAGGCACCACAATAGGTTGGTTCAAGTGAAAAGCTGATACCACCTTAGGGAGAAACTGGGGACGAGTCCTCAATTCCGCCCTATCCATATGGAAAATCAGATAAGGGCTTTTACATGACAAAGCTGCCAATTCTGACACACGCCTGGCTGAAGCCAAGGCCAATAACATGACCACTTTCCACCTGAGATATTTTAGATCCACGGTTTTAAGTGGCTCAAACCAATGTGATTTTAAGAAACTCAACACCACGTTGAGATCCCAAGGTGCCACAGGAGGCACAAACGGGGGCTGAATATGCAGCACTCCTTTCACAAACGTCTGAACTTCAGGTAGTGAAGCTAGTTCTTTCTGGAAGAAAATCGACAGAGCCGAGATCTGTACCTTAATGGAGCCTAATTTCAGGCCCATAGTCACTCCTGCTTGTAGGAAATGCAGAAATCGACCTAGTTGAAATTCCTCTGTTGGGGCCTTTTTGGCCTCACACCAAGCAACATATTTCCGCCATATGCGGTGATAATGCTTTACAGTTACATCTTTCCTGGCTTTAATCAGCGTAGGAATGACTTCCTCCGGAATGCCCTTTTCCTTCAGGATCCGGCGTTCAACCGCCATGCCGTCAAACGCAGCCGCGGTAAGTCTTGGAACAGACAGGGCCCCTGCTGTTATGATTCCAGTACTTCTGACCAGAGGAGATCTTATGACAGAGGCCAGAGTACTGGAAGGAAATGCTGGTTACGGGAGCGGGAAAGCCTAGTAACCCCTGGCGCCCTAACTCCGTTGTCTCGCCCGTGTAATCAGAAATCCCCTGCGAGACTATGGTTGCTTGAGCCCATGGCAGCCGCGTTTGAAGGGCGGATTATGTCTGCCCAACTCCGATGCCCCCTCAGGTCTTAATGGGAGACAAAGGGAAATCCGAGACAGGGTGATAACAAGGGGCCCTCTGACTCAGCAACCAGGCCAGGGGCTACAAGCTAACTAACTTAAACCAGAAGTATGTGCGGACAAACCGCCAGGGAAAAGGACAACCAAAAATCCACTAATCCGTTACTCCTATCCAGCACCGCTGGATACCAGAGTGGATTTGTGGGAGCGGAATCCTCCGCAAAAGGCTCCGAAACACAATATAACCAAATAATAAATAGTAAGCGGTCAAGCCGCAACACACGGCTACGCCGCGACTCACGAACACCACAGGATGTTAAAGGTGCTCGGTCTGGACTCCAGGAAAGGATGACAACTTCCGAGTACTGGATCACTGAGGACAGGAACGACCGGATAGAACAGGACTGGAAAACTCTCTGCAACTGACACAGCAAACAGGAAGCTATAACCGGCGTCTGTGAGAAGTCCTGAGAGTGCCTTTAAATGGAAGCCCTCCAATCAGGAGCCAGACAGGGCTAATTACAACATGCCGTGCAGCTGCATGCTGCACGGCCAGGAACCAGTGAGGTGATTAACTTAGACCCAGCAACGGGGAACGCGGTCCGACAGTGGCGTCCCCGTTGCTAGGGTCTGTGCGGCTCCGTGCGCCCGGCGTCTAGCGTTGCTAGGGAGCCGGCGGCTGTCCGCATGCGGCGTCCCTAGTTGCTAGGCGCCGGGCCGCACTGACGAGCGGACCCTCGGCGCCTAACAGTACCCCCCCCTTGAGGAGGGGTCAAGGAACCCCTAAGGCCAGGTTTCTGAGGAAATTCTCGAAAAAATGCCCTCTTGAGCCTCGGGGCATGGAGATCCTTATCCAGGACCCAAGACCTTTCTTCTGGACCATAACCTCTCCAATGTACCAGAAAATAAAGCCGACCCCGGGACAACTTGGAATCGAGAACCTTCTCCACCAAGAACTCCTGCTGACCCTGTACATCTACTGGTGATTTCCCCTGAGAGACCTTTCGAGGAAATCTACTGGAAGAAACGTATGGTTTCAACAAGGAGCAATGGAACGTATTTCCGATCCGGAGAGTTCTTGGTAAACGTAACCGGAAAGCAACTGGATTGATCTTTTTTATAATATGAAATGGTCCAATAAATTTGGGGCCCAATCTGGCTGAGGTTTGTCGAAGTTTAATGTTGCGAGTCGACAACCATACCCTATCTCCTACTTTAAAAGTGCAAGGCTGCCGGAGCCTGTCAGAAAAATTTTTCTCCCGAAATGCCGCTTTTCTGAGAGTGAGGTGCACTTTTCTCCAAATGAGTCTGAGATGAGAGGTCAAGGTCAGCGAGGAGACAGAGGAATGTTGAAAAAAGGAATTAGCCCTGGGGTGAAAACCGAAAACTGTAAAAAATGGAGACACATTGGTGGAGGAATGACAGGCATTGTTGTAAGCAAACTCCGCCAAAGGAAGAAACTCGGACCAATCATTTTGGAGTTTGGCCGAGTACAAACGCAAATACTGTTTTAATGATTGATTAACTCGCTCAGTCTGCCCGTTGGATTGGGGATGGTAGCCGGACGTTAAAGACAATTTCATCTTTAATGAGGCACAAAAAGACTTTCAAAATTGTGCAATGAATTGTGGACCCCGATCAGAAACAATATCAGTGGGTAATCCATGGAGTCTGAAAACATGGCGGAGGAACAAAACTGCCAATCCCTGGGCAGATGGCAGTCGGGGAAGAGCAATGAAATGGGCCATCTTGCTAAAACGGTCCACTACTACCCATATGACTCGGCATCCGGCTGACAGAGGGAGGTCTACCACAAAATCCATGGAAATATGAGACCATGGCCTGAGAGGAACATTTAAGGGCATAAGTTGACCGATAGGCAAGGAACGGGGAACTTTATGCTGTGCACAGACTTGACAAGAAAAAACAAACTCCTTAATGTCTTTGGAAAGACCAGGCCACCATACTGAGCGGGAGACTAATTCCAAAGTCTTAGAGATCCCCGGATGCCCGGCAACTTTGCTATCATGAAACTCAGTCAAAACAGTTGCTCTCAAAAACTCAGGGACATAAAGACGACCAGCAGGAGTATTTCCAGGAGCTTGATGTTGAAGCTGCTTTAACTGGGTGAATAAATCTTGTGTGAGACCTGCCCGAATGACTGAAGACGGAAGTATGGGAGTAACAGGACTGTTATCATGAACTGGAAGAAAACTGCGTGACAGGGCATCCGCCTTGGTATTCTTGGAACCTGGCCTGAAGGTGATAAAAAACTTGAAACGAGTAAAAAATAAAGCCCAACGAGCCTGCCGGGCATTCAGCCGTTTAGCTGATTCGATGTACTGAAGATTTTTGTGATCAGTCAAAACTGAAATGGTATGTGTTGCTCCCTCAAGCCAATGCCTCCACTCCTCGAAAGCCCATTTAATAGCCAGTAATTCCCGGTTACCAACATCGTAGTTGGATTCAGCAGAAGAGAATTTCCTGGACATAAAGGCACAAGGATGTAATTCTAGAGAGTCCGGATCCTTCTGAGACAGGATAGCCCCTACTCCAACCTCCGAGGCATCAACCTCAACAATGAAAGGCAATTCTGGGTTGGGATGTCTGAGGACTGGGGCTGAGATGAAGGCTTGTTTCAAGGCCTGAAAAGATACTTCAGCTTCACGTGACCAGTTGGTTGGATCCGCTCCCTTCTTAGTCAGTGCCACAATGGGAGCAACCAGGTCGGAGAAAGAATGAATAAATCTTCTATAATAATTCGCAAACCCTAAAAAGCGCTGAATTGCTTTTAAGTTGGTGGGTTGCGCCCAACTAAGGATGGCTTGGAGCTTCTTTGGTTCCATACAGAATCCCCGAGGGGAAATAATGTACCCTAAAAAGGATACTTCCGTGACATGAAATTCACACTTCTCCAGCTTGGCATATAGGTGATTTTCACGTAATTTTTGAAGAACCTGACGCACCTGGGTAACATGTTGTTCAATAGAGTCAGAATAGATCAAAATATCGTCTAAGTAGACGACTACGAATCTTCCAAGAAAATCACGGAGCACATCGTTAATGAGATCCTGGAAAACTGCCGGAGCGTTAGACAGGCCGAATGGCATAACCAGATACTCGTAGTGACCCGATTGAGTGCTGAATGCCGTTTTCCACTCATCTCCTGACTTGATTCGGATGAGGTTATACGCTCCTCTCAGGTCAATCTTAGAAAAAATCACAGCCGAACGTAGCTGATCAAAGAGGACAGAAATCAGCGGCAAAGGGTAAGTATTTTTTACTGAGATCTTATTCAAGGCTCTAAAGTCAATGCAGGGTCTGAGTGATCCATCTTTCTTCTCCACAAAGAAGAAGCCTGCACTTAAAGGGGATTTAGATGGCCTGATAAATCCTTTCCCTAGGCTCTCTTTAACATACTCATTCATGGCCACAGTTTCTGGTCCGGACAATGCATATAACCTTCCCTTTGGCAATGTGGCACCAGGAATTAGCTCAATAGCACAATCATAAGGCCGATGGGGAGGCAGAATGTCCGCATTGCCCTTGGAAAATACATCAACAAAATCCTGGTATTCCACAGGAATGGGTGCGGGAATGACAGCAGCAATTCTGAGGGGAAGCGTAATACATTCCTTATTACAGATGGTACCCCATTGTGAGATCTCCCCCGACTGCCAATCAATGATGGGGTTATGAAAGGCCAGCCAAGGGTGACCCAGAACCACTGGAACTGCTGGGCAATGGTTAAGGAAAAATTCAATTTTTTCGGAATGAAGAGCTCCAACCGAAAGTAGAACAGGGGGTGTACAGAGAGAAATAACCCCATTGGATAAGGGACTCCCATCTAAACCATGCATGGTGATATGCCTACCCAAGGTTAACTGAGGAATACCTAAGGCCTTGGCCCACGTTAAGTCCATAAAGTTCCCTGCAGCTCCACTGTCAACGAAAGCCGACACCGAAGAACAGAGGCTGCCAAAGGAAACTTTAGCTGGGACTAACAGGGAATTATTCGAGGAGATAAGCTGCAGACCAAAGTGAACCCCCTCACAATTCACTTGGTCGAGGCGTTTCCCGACTTGCTCGGACAATTACGGGCAAAATGTCCTTTACCCCCACAGTACAAACAAAGACCAGAATTTTGCCTTCTGGTTCTTTCTTCAGGAGACAGCTTGGAGAGACCCATCTGCATGGGCTCCTCTATGTCCACAGGAATGGAAAAAACACAAGGGGTAGACCCGACAGGTGCTCCTTTTTCAGCCCTCCGCTCTCTGAGACGACGATCAATCTTAATAGAAAGCTCCATGAGTTTATCGAGAGTCTCAGGAGCGGGATACTGAAGGAGACTGTCTTTTATAGACTCAGATAAGCCGAGGCGAAACTGACTGCGCAGGGCTGGGTCATTCCATCCACAGTCGTTCGACCAACGGCGAAACTCCGTACAATAAATCTCTGCGGGATTCCTACCCTGTCTGAGAGCACGTAACTGACTCTCGGCGGATGCCTCTCTATCAGGGTCATCATACAATAGCCCTAAAGACCCCAGAAAGGCGTCTACAGACAACAATGCCGGATCCTCTGTTCTTAAACCAAAAGCCCAGGTCTGGGGATCCCCCTGAAGTAAAGAAATAATAATTCCGACCCGCTGAGATTCCGTACCTGAGGAGACTGGTCTTAAACGAAAATAAAGTTTACAAGACTCTTTAAAATTAAAAAACTGCTTCCTATCACCAGAAAAACGGTCAGGCAAATGCATTTTCGGTTCAGGAACGACCCTCGGGGAAGTCCGTAAAAGATCTTCCTGTGACCTCACCCGAAGGGAAAGATCCTGAACCATCTGAGTAAGTTCTTGAATCTGGCTAACTAGAAGCTGGCCAGGATTTGGCCCTAAACCAGTGGGATTCATGAGGCCGACAAATCTTCTAAACTGAATAAGGGAAAAAATCAAACCCTGTTAAATTTTAAGTTTTGGTCTGGCCGGTTATAATGTTATGATTCCAGTACTTCTGACCAGAGGAGATCTTATGACAGAGGCCAGAGTACTGGAAGGAAATGCTGGTTACGGGAGCGGGAAAGCCTAGTAACCCCTGGCGCCCTAACTCCGTTGTCTCGCCCGTGTAATCAGAAATCCCCTGCGAGACTATGGTTGCTTGAGCCCATGGCAGCCGCGTTTGAAGGGCGGATTATGTCTGCCCAACTCCGATGCCCCCTCAGGTCTTAATGGGAGACAAAGGGAAATCCGAGACAGGGTGATAACAAGGGGCCCTCTGACTCAGCAACCAGGCCAGGGGCTACAAGCTAACTAACTTAAACCAGAAGTATGTGCGGACAAACCGCCAGGGAAAAGGACAACCAAAAATCCACTAATCCGTTACTCCTATCCAGCACCGCTGGATACCAGAGTGGATTTGTGGGAGCGGAATCCTCCGCAAAAGGCTCCGAAACACAATATAACCAAATAATAAATAGTAAGCGGTCAAGCCGCAACACACGGCTACGCCGCGACTCACGAACACCACAGGATGTTAAAGGTGCTCGGTCTGGACTCCAGGAAAGGATGACAACTTCCGAGTACTGGATCACTGAGGACAGGAACGACCGGATAGAACAGGACTGGAAAACTCTCTGCAACTGACACAGCAAACAGGAAGCTATAACCGGCGTCTGTGAGAAGTCCTGAGAGTGCCTTTAAATGGAAGCCCTCCAATCAGGAGCCAGACAGGGCTAATTACAACATGCCGTGCAGCTGCATGCTGCACGGCCAGGAACCAGTGAGGTGATTAACTTAGACCCAGCAACGGGGAACGCGGTCCGACAGTGGCGTCCCCGTTGCTAGGGTCTGTGCGGCTCCGTGCGCCCGGCGTCTAGCGTTGCTAGGGAGCCGGCGGCTGTCCGCATGCGGCGTCCCTAGTTGCTAGGCGCCGGGCCGCACTGACGAGCGGACCCTCGGCGCCTAACACCTGCTGCAGCAGGTCCTGTCTGAGCGGCAGAGGCCATGGGTCCTCTGAGATCATCTCTTGAAGTTCCGGGTACCACGCTCGTCTTGGCCAATCCGGAACCACGAGTATTGTTCTTACTCCTCGTTTTCTTATTATTCTCAGTACCCTTGGTATGAGAGGCAGAGGAGGGAACACATAAACTGACTGGTACACCCACGGTGTCACTAGAGCGTCCACAGCTATCGCCTGAAGGTCCCTTGACCTGGCGCAATATCTCTCTAGTTTTTTGTTTAGGCGGGACGCCATCATGTCCACCTGTGGCCGTTCCCATCGATTTACAATCAGCGTGAAGACTTCTGGATGAAGTCCCCACTCTCCCGGGTGGAGGTCGTGCCTGCTGAGAAAGTCTGCTTCCCAGTTGTCCACTCCCGGAATGAACACTGCTGACTGTGCTAGTACGTGATTTTCCGCCCATCGGAGAATCCTTGTGGCTTCTGCCATTGCCATCCTGCTTCTTGTGCCGCCCTGTCGATTTACATGGGCGACTGCCGTGATGTTGTCTGACTGGATCAGTACCGGCTGGTGTAGAAGCAGGGATTTTGCCTGACTTAGGGCATTGTAAATGGCCCTTAGTTCCAGAATATTTATTTGTAGGGAAGTCTCCTGACTCGACCATAGTCCCTGGAAGTTTCTTCCCTGTGTGACTGCCCCCCAGCCTCGAAGGCTGGCATCCGTGGTCACCAGGACCCAGTCCTGTATGCCGAATCTGCGGCCCTCTAGAAGATGAGCACTCTGCAGCCACCACAGCAGAGACACCCTGGTTCTTGGAGACAGGGTTATTAGGCGATGCATCTGAAGATGCGATCCGGACCATTGGTCCAACAGGTCCCACTGAAAAATTCTGGCATGGAACCTGCCGAAAGGAATTGCTTCGTAAGAAGCCACCATCTTTCCCAGGACCCGCGTGGAGTGATGCACCGATACCTGTTTCGGTTTCAGGAGGTCTCCGACTAGAGATGACAGCTCCTTGGCTTTCTCCTCCGGAAAAAACACTTTTTTTCTGGACTGTATCCAGAATCATACCCAGGAACAGTAGACGTGTCGTCGGAACCAGCTGTGATTTTGGAATATTCAGAATTCAACCGTGCTGGTGTAGCACCTCCTGAGATAGTGCTACTCCCACCAACAACTGCTCCTTGGACCTCGCCTTTATTAGGAGATCGTCCAAGTACGGGATAATTAAAACTCCCTTTCTTCGAAGGAGTATCCTCATTTCCGCCATTACCTTGGTAAACACCCTCGGTGCCGTGGAGAGTCCAAACGGCAGCGTCTGGAATTGGTAATGGCAATCCTGTACCACAAATCTGAGGTACTCCTGGTGAGGATAGTAAATGGGGACATGCAGGTAAGCATCCTTGATGTCCAGGGATACCATGTAATCCCCCTCGTCCAGGCTTGCAATAACCGCCCTGAGCGAATCCATCTTGAACTTGAATTTTTTTATGTATGTGTTCAAGGATTTCAAATTTAAAATGGGTCTCACCGAACCGTCCGGTTTCGGTACCACAAACAGTGTGGAATAGTAACCCCGTCCTTGTTGAAGTAGGGGCACCTTGACTATCACCTGCTGGGAATACAGCTTGTGAATTGCCTCTAGCACAGCCTCCCTGCCTGAGGGAGTTGTCGGCAAGGCAGATTTTAGGAACCGGTGGGGTGGAGACGCCTCGAATTCCAGTTTGTACCCTTGAGATACTATTTGCAGGATCCAGGGATCCACCTGTGAGCGAGCCCACTGATCGCTGACATTTTTGAGGCGGCCCCCCACCGTACCTGGCTCCGCCTGTGGAGCCCCACCGTCATGCGGCGGACTTGGAAGAAGCGGGGGAGGACTTTTGCTCCTGGGAACCTGCTGTTTGTTGCAGCCTTTTTCCCCTACCTCTGCCTCTGGACAGAAAGGACCCGCCTTTTCCACGCCTGTTTTTCTGAGTCCGAAAGGACTGTACCTGATAAAATGGCTCCTTTTTAGGCTGTGAGGGAACATGGGGTAAAAATGCTGACTTCCCAGCAGTTGCTGTGGAAACTAGGTCCGAGAGACCATCCCCGAATAACTCCTCACCCTTATAAGGCAAAACTTCCATGTGCCTTTTTGAATCTGCATCCCCTGTCCACTGGCGAGTCCATAAGCCTCTCCTAGCAGAAATGGACAATGCACTTATTTTAGATGCCAGCTGGCAGATCTCCCTCTGTGCATCTCTCATGTATAAGACTGAGTCTTTTATATGCTCTATGGTTAGCAGAATAGTGTCCCTGTCTAGGGTGTCAATATTTTCTGACAGGGAATCTGACCACGCAGCGGCAGCACTGCACATCCATGCTGACGCAATAGCTGGTCTAAGTATAATGCCTGAGTGTGTATATACAGACTTCAGGATCGCCTCCTGCTTTCTATCAGCAGGTTCCTTGAGGGCGGCCGTATCCGGAGACGGTAGTGCCACCTTTTTAGACAAACGTGTGAGCGCTTTATCCACCCTAGGGGGTGTCTCCCAACGTGACCTATCCTCTGGCGGGAAAGGGAACGCCATTAGTAACTTCTTAGAGATTACCAATCTTTTATCAGGGAAAGCCCACGCTTCTTCACACACTTCATTTAATTCTTCTGATGGGGGAAAAACTACGGGTAGTTTTTTCTCCCCAAACCTAATACCCTTTTTAGTGGTACCTGGGTTTATATCAGAAATTTGTAACACCTCTTTCATTGCTTCAATCATGCAACGAATGGCCTTAGTGGACATTAGACTAGACTCATCGTCGTCGACACTGGTGTCAGTATCCGTGTCGACATCTGCGTCTGCCATCTGAGGTAGCGGGCGTTTTAGAGCCCCCGATGGCCTTTGAGACGCCTGGACAGGCACGAGCTGAGAAGCCGGCTGTCCCGCATTTGGCATGTCGTCAAATTTTTTGTGTAAGGAGTCGACACGTGCACGCAATTCCTTCCATAAGTCCATCCACTCAGGTGTCTGCCCCGCAGGGGGTGACATCCATTCTATAGGCATCTGCTCCGCCTCCACATCATTATCCTCATCAAACATGTCGACACAGCCGTACCGACACACCGCACACACACAGGGAATGCTCTAACAGAGGACAGGACCCACCAAAGCCCTTTGGGGAGACAGAGTGAGAGTATGCCAGCACACACCAGAGCGTTATATAATGCAGGGACTAACCGAATGATGTCCCCTATAGCTGCTGTTATATATACTGCGCCTAAATTTAGTGCCCCCCCTCTCTTTTTTACCCTTTTCTGTAGTGTAGACTGCAGGGGAGAGCCAGGGAGCTTCCTTCCAGCGGAGCTGTGAGGGAGAAATGGCACCAGTGTGCTGAAGGAGATAGCTCCGCCCCTTTTTCGCGGACAATTCTCCCGCTTTTTTATGGATTCTGGCAGGGGTAATTATCACATATATAGCCTCTAGGGCTATATATTGTGGTATTTTTGCCAGCCAAGGTGTTTTTATTGCTGCTCAGGGCGCCACCCCCCCCCCCCCCCCCCCCTAGCGCCCTGCACCCTCAGTGACCGGAGTGTGAAGTGTGTATGAGGAGCAATGGCGCACAGCTGCAGTGCTGTGCGCTACCTTGGTGAAGACTGATGTCTTCTGCCGCCGATTTTCCGGACCTCTTCTTGCTTCTGGCTCTGTAAGGGGGACGGCGGCGCGGCTCCGGGACCGAACACCAAGGCCAGTTCCATGCGGTCGATCCCTCTGGAGCTAATGGTGTCCAGTAGCCTAAGAAGCCCAAGCTAGCTGCAAGCAGGTAGGTTCGCTTCTTCTCCTCTTAGTCCCTCGCTGCAGTGAGCCTGTTGCCAGCAGGTCTCACTGTAAAATAAAAAACCTAATTATATACTTTCTGTCTAGAAGCTCAGGAGAGCCCCTAGTGTGCATCCAACCTCGGCCGGGCACAAAATCTAACTGAGGCTTGGAGGAGGGTCATAGTGGGAGGAGCCAGTGCACACCAGGTGACCTAAAAGCTTTCTTTAGTTGTGCCCAGTCTCCTGCGGAGCCGCTATTCCCCATGGTCCTTTCGGAGTTCCCAGCATCCACTAGGACGTCAGAGAAAGGTAAAAAGGTAGACTTACCCGCGGTAGCTGTGGTAACCAGGTCTGCGAGCCCCTCCCCAAACAACACTTCACCCTTGTAAGGTAAAACCTCCATATGCTTCTTAGAGTCTGCATCACCCGTCCATTGGCGGGTCCATAGAGCTCGTCTCGCAGAAATAGCCATGGCATTGGAACCCAGCAGCCCAACGTCTCTTTGAGCGTCCCTCATATATAAGACTGCGTCTTTAATGTGGGCTATGGTTATTAAAATAGTATCCCTGTCTAGGGTATCAAGGTCAGCTGACAAGGAATCTGTCCATGCTGCAACTGCGCTACATACCCATGCCGATGCTATTGCCGGTCTGAGTAAAGCACCTGTATGCGCATAGATAGACTTTAAAGTAGTCTCTCGTCTGCGATCAGCAGGATCCTTGAGGGCTGCCGTGTCCGGAGACGGTAGCGCCACCTTCTTGGACAGGCGTGTTAAAGCCTTGTCCACCCTGGGAGAGGATTCCCAACGTACCCTGTCCTGTGCAGGGATTCCTTTTGGGAATCTGCAGTTTCTTATCGGGAGTTTCCAAAGCTTTTTCAAATAACTCGTTAAGCTCATGAGATGGGGGAAAGGTTACCTCAGGTTTCTTTTCCTTATACATGCGTATCCTCGTGTCAGGGACAGAGGGGTCATCTGTGATATGCAAAACATCTTTTATTGCAATAATCACACACTGAATACTTTTTGCCACCCTTGGGTGCAATCTTGCATCATCGTAGTCGACACTAGAATCAGAATCCGTGTCAGTATCAGTGTCTACTATTTGGGATATGGGACTTTTTTGAGACCCAGAAGGCCCCTGTGACCCAGTCCAATCCGTGGATTGACTCCCTGCTTTCTCCTTGGACTCTGCTTTGTCCAGTCTCTTATGTAATGAGGCCACACTTGCATTCAACATATGCCACATGTCCATCCAATCATGAATCGGCGTTGCCGACGGAGACACACCACTCATCTGCTCCACCTCCTCCTTGGACGAGCCTTCCGCTTCAGACATGCCGACACGTACGCACCGACACCCCCACACACTCAGGGATATATCTATAAGGGGACAATTCCCCAACAAGGCCCTTTGGAGAGAGAGAGTATGCCAGCACACACCCAGCGCCAACTGAAACTGGAACACACCCAGATAGTGCTTTTTATATATAATCAATGTGTATACACACTCACTGCGCCCCCCCCCCCCCCCCCCCCGCACCCATCAGTGCCTGTTCCGTGTGTGTAGTGTGTGGGAGCAATGGCGCACAGCGGTACCTCAGTGAAGATCTGAAGTCTTCTGCCGCCTTAAAGTCCGGCTCTGCGAGGACGGCAGCGCGGCTCTGGGACGAACGGCGGGGTGAGACCTGCGTTCCGACTCCCTCTGGAGCTAATGGTGTCCAGTAGTCTAAGAAGCAGAGCCTATCAGTTAAGTAGGTCTGCTTCTCTCTCCTCAGTCCCACGATGCAGGGAGCCTGTTGCCAGCAGTGCTCCCTGAAAATAAAAAACCTAACAAAATTCTTTTTCAGAGAAACTCTGGAGAGCTCCCCTGTAATGCACCCTATCTCCTCTGGGCACAAAATCTAACAGAGGTCTGGAGGAGGGGCATAGAGGGAGGAGCCAGTGCACACCCATACTAATAGTTCTTTTTAGTGCCCATGTCTCCTGCGGAGCCCGTCTATACCCCATGGTCCTTACAGAGTCCCCAGCATCCTCTAGGACGTAAGAGAAATGATGACTTACCCGCGGTAGCCGTACATACCAAATCAGCGAGGCAGTCACCAAACAATACACAACCTTTATACGGTAGAGACTCCATAGCTTTCTTAGAGTCAGCATCAGCATTCCATTGATGAATCCACAATGCTCTCCTAGCCCAGACTGCCATGGCATTGGCCCTTGATGCCAAGAGGCCAATATCTCTTGCAGCTTCCTTTAGGTAGACTGCAGCGTCCCTGATATAACCTAGTGTCAAAAGAATGCTATCCCTATCCAGAGCATCTATTTCAGATGACAAGTTATCAGCCCATTTTTCGATAGCACTACTCACCCACGCAGATGCAATGGCTGGTCTGAGTAGCGTACCCCTGGTGACATAAATGGATTTCAATGGATTTTCCTGCCTACGATCCGCAGGATCCTTTAGGGCTGCCGTGTCAAGGGACGGAAGAGCCACCTTTTTAGACAGCCGTGATAGAGCTTTGTCCACAATGGGGGGGGGGGTGATGACTCCCATTTTTCCCTATCCCCAGAGGGAAACGGATACGCCACTGGAATCCTTTTGGGAATCTGAAACTCTGTCAGGATTTTCCCAAACCTTTTCACAAAGCGTGTTCAGTTCATGAGAGGGAGGAAACGTTACCTCAGGTTTCTTTCCTTTATACATACAGACCCTAGTATCAGGAACAGTAGGGTCCTCGGTGATATGTAATACGTCTTTTATTGTCACAAGCATGTACTGAATGCTCTTTGCCAGTTTTGGATCTAATCTGGCATCACTATAGTCGACACTTGAGTCAGTGTCCGTATCTGTGTCTGCCAGTTGGGCAAATGAACGTTTTTGTGACGCCGAGGGGGTCTAGACTTGTAACAACACACCCTCTACGGATTTCTTCCATGCCTGGTTCTGAGACTCAGATTTATCAAATCTCTTATTTATCAGAGCCACATTAGCATTCAAAGCACTCAAAACATTCACCCAATCAGGTGTCGGCGGTGCCGACAGGGTCACTCCCACAGCCGTTTGTGTCTCTAACATAGTCTCCTCCTGGGAAGAGCACTCCGCCTCAGACATGCCGACACACGTGTACCCAACAAACACAGACACACTGGGCCTATAGGGGACAGACCCACAGTAAAGCCGGTCAGAGAGACACAGAGTTATTGCCAGCTCGCACCCCAGCGCTCAATCCCGGTCTGAAACACCACAGAAAATGCACCAGACCTGCAGCGCTTTTACAATTAACATATAATGCACCAAAATAACTGGAGTCTGGAGGAGGGGCATAGAGGGAGGAGCCAGTTCACAGCCCTTTTAAAGTCTTAAAGTGCCTATGTCTCCTGCGGATCCCGTCTATACCCCATGGTTCTTGATGTGACCCCAGCATCCTCTAGGACATACGAGAAACAAACCAGAAATTGCTTCATGGTCACACACTACAGAAGGAGATTATTAACTACTAATTTCTTTAACAATTGACCAGCACAGGAAGAATTGGAAGCAAAACTAGACTAATAGTCAGAATGGGGCAGTGATGATTTTATGAAGCCAGCTCTCACAAGTTGCGCACTTTCAAGTCAATTGAAGCCATACACTAAAGAGGTGCCTTCATAAAAATAGAAAAAAAATAAAAATAAGAATTTACTTACCGATAATTCTATTTCTCATAGTCCGTAGTGGATGCTGGGAACTCCGTAAGGACCATGGGGAATAGCGGCTCCGCAGGAGACTGGGCACAAAAAGTAAAAGCTTTAGACTAGCTGGTGTGCACTGGCTCCTCCCCCTATGACCCTCCTCCAAGCCTCAGTTAAGATACTGTGCCCGGATGAGCGTACATAATAAGGAAGGATCTTGAATCCCGGGTAAGACTCATACCAGCCACACCAATCACACCGTACAACTCGTGATCTGAACCCAGTTAACAGTATGATAACCGTAGGAGCCTCTGAAAAGATGGCTTCCAACAATAAACAACCCGATTTGTTTGTAACTATATACAAGTATTGCAGACAATCCGCACATGGGATGGGCGCCCAGCATCCACTACGGACTATGAGAAATAGAATTATCAGTAAGTAAATTCTTATTTTCTCTGACGTCCTAGTGGATGCTGGGAACTCCGTAAGGACCATGGGGATTATACCAAAGCTCCCAAACGGGCGGGAGAGTGCGGATGACTCTGCAGCACCGAATGAGAGAACTCCAGGTCCTCCTCAGCCAGGGTATCAAATTTGTAGAACTTAGCAAACGTGTTTGCCCCTGACCAAGTAGCTGCTCGGCAAAGTTGTAAAGCCGAGACCCCTCGGGCAGCCGCCCAAGATGAGCCCACCTTCCTTGTGGAATGGGCTTTTACAGATTTTGGCTGTGGCAGGCCTGCCACAGAATGTGCAAGTTGAATTGTATTACAAATCCAACGAGCAATCGTCTGCTTAGAAGCAGGAGCACCCAGCTTGTTGGGTGCATACAGTATAAACAGCGAGTCAGATTTTCTGACTCCAGCCGTCCTGGAAACATATATTTTCAGGGCCCTGACTACGTCCAGCAACTTGGAGTCCTCCAAGTCCCTAGTAGCCACAGGTACCACAATAGGTTGATTCATGTGAAACGCTGAAACCACCTTAGGGAGAAATTGAGGACGAGTCCTCAATTCCGCCCTAACCGAATGAAATATCAGGTAAGGGCTTTTATAGGATAAAGCCGCCAATTCTGATACGCGCCTGGCTGAAGCCAGAGCCAACAGCATTACCACTTTCCATGTGAGATATTTCAAATCCACTGTGGCAAGTGGTTCAAACCAATGTGATTTTAGGAACCCTAAAACTACATTGAGATCCCAAGGTGCCACTGGGGGCACAAAAGGAGGCTGTATATGCAGTACCCCTTTGACAAACGTCTGAACTTCAGGTAGTGAAGCCAGTTCTTTCTGGAAGAAGATCGACAGGGCCGAAATTTGAACCTTAATGGATCCTAATTTTAGGCCCATAGACAATCCTGCTTGCAGGAAATGTAGGAAACGACCCAGTTGAAATTCCTCCGTAGGGGCCTTCTTGGCCTCACACCACGCAACATATTTTCGCCAAATGCGATGATAATGTTTTGCAGTTACATCCTTCCTGGCCTTGATCAGGGTAGGGATGACTTCATCTGGAATGCCTTTTTCCTTCAGGATCCGGCGTTCAACCGCCATGCCGTCAAACGCAGCCGCGGTAAGTCTTGGAACAGACAAGGTCCCTGCTGGAGCAGGTCCTTCCTGAGAGGTAGAGGCCACGGGTCCTCCGTGAGCATCTCTTGCAGTTCCGGGTACCAAATTCTTCTTGGCCAATCCGGAGCCACGAGTATTGTTCTTACTCCTCTCCTTCTTATGATTCTCAGTACTTTTGGTATGAGAGGAAGAGGAGGGAACACATATACCGACTGGAACACCCACGGAGTTACCAGAGCGTCCACCGCTATTGCCTGAGGGTCCCTTGACCTGGCGCAATATCTGTCCAGTTTCTTGTTGAGACGGGACGCCATCATGTCCACCTTTGGTTTTTCCCAACGGTTTACAATCACTTGGAAGACTTCTGGATGAAGTCCCCACTCCCCCGGGTGGAGGTCGTGTCTGCTGAGGAAGTCTGCTTCCCAGTTGTCCACCCCCGGAATGAACACTGCCGACAGTGCTATCACATGATTTTCCGCCCAGCGGAGAATCCTTGCAGCTTCTGCCATTGCCCTCCTGCTTCTTGTGCCGCCCTGTCTGTTTACGTGGGCGACAGCCGTGATGTTGTCCGACTGGATCAATACCGGTTGACCCTGAAGCAGAGGCCTTGCTTGACTTAGGGCATTGTAAATGGCCCTTAGCTCTAGGATATTTATGTGAAGAGACGTTTCCATGCTTGACCACAAGCCCTGGAAATTTCTTCCCTGAGTGACTGCTCCCCAGCCTCTCAGGCTGGCATCCGTGGTTACCAGCATCCAATCCTGAATGCCGAATCTGCGGCCCTCGAGAAGATGAGCCTTCTGTAACCACCACAGGAGAGATACCCTTGTCCTTGGAGATAGGGTTATCCGCTGATGCATCTGAAGATGCGATCCGGACCATTTGTCCAGCAGATCCCACTGAAAAGTTCTTGCATGGAATCTTCCGAATGGAATCGCTTCGTAAGAAGACACAATTTTTCCCAGGACTCTCGTGCACTGATGCACTGACACTTGTCCTGGTTTTAGGAGGTTCCTGACTAACTCGGATAACTCCCTGGCCTTCTCCTCCGGGAGAAACACCTTTTTCTGGACTGTGTCCAGAATCATCCCTAGGAACAGTAGACGTGTTGTTGGAATCAGCTGTGATTTTGGGATATTTAGAATCCACCCGTGCTGACGTAGCACTACCTGAGATAGTGCTACTCCGACCTCTAACTGTTCCCTGGACCTTGCCCTTATCAGGAGATCGTCCAAGTAAGGGATAATTAATACGCCTTTTCTTCGAAGAAGAATCATCATTTCGGCCATTACCTTGGTAAAGACCCGTGGTGCCGTGGACAATCCAAACGGCAGCGTCTGAAACTGATAATGACAGTTTTGTATCACAAACCTGAGGTACCCTTGGTGAGAAGGGTAAATTGGGACATGTAGATAAGCATCCTTGATGTCTAGAGATACCATATAGTCCCCTTCTTCCAGGTTCGCTATCACTGCTCTGAGTGACTCCATCTTGAATTTGAACCTTTTTATGTAAGTGTTCAAAGATTTTAGATTTAAAATTGGTCTCACCGAGCCGTCCGGCTTCGGTACCACAAACAGCGTGGAATAATACCCCTGTCCCTGTTGTAGGAGGGGTACCTTGATTATCACCTGCTGGGAATACAGCTTGTGAATAGCTTCCAATACTGCCTCCCTGTCGGAGGGAGACGTTGGTAGAGCAGACTTCAGGAACCGGCGAGGGGGAGACGTCTCGAATTCCAATTTGTACCCCTGTGATACTACCTGCAGGATCCAGGGGTCCACTTGCGAGTGAGCCCACTGCGCGCTGAAATTCTTGAGACGGCCCCCCACCGTGCCCGAGTCTGCTTGCAGAGCCCCAGCGTCATGCTGAGGACTTGGCAGAAACGGGGAAGGGCTTCTGCTCTTGGGAAGAGGCTGCATGGTGCAGTCTTTTTCCCCTTCCTCTGCCCCGAGGCAGGAATGAGCGGCCTTTTTCCCTCTTGCCCTTATAGGGACGAAAGGACTGGGTTTGAAAAGACGGTGTCTTTTTCTGCTAAGAGGTGACCTGGGGTAAAAAGGTGGATTTTCCAGCCGTTGCCGTGGCCACCAGGTCCGATAGACCGACCCCAAATAACTCCTCCCCTTTATACGGCAATACTTCCATATGCCGTTTGGAATCCGCATCACCTGACCACTGTCGCGTCCATAACGTTCTTCTGGCAGAAATGGACATCGCACTTACTCTAGATGCCAGGGTGCAAATATCCCTCTGTGCATCTCGCATATATAGTAATGCATCCTTTAAATGCTCTATAGTTAATATACTGTCCCTATCCAGGGTATCAATATTTTCAGTCAGGGAATCCGACCAAGCCACTCCAGCGCTGCACATCCAGGCTGAGGCGATCGCTGGTCGCAGTATAACACCGGTATGTGTGTATATACCTTTTAAGATATTTTCCAGCTGGTTCCTTGAGAGCGGCCGTATCAGGAGACGGTAACGCCACTTGTTTTGATAAGCGTGTGAGCGCCTTATCTACCCTAGGGGGTGTTTCCCAACGTGCCCTAACCTCTGGCGGGAAAGGGTATAGTGCCAATAATTTATTAGAAATCAGCAGTTTTTTATCGGAGGAAACCCACGCTTTATCACACACCTCATTTAATTCATCTGACTCAGGAAAAACCACTGGTAGTTTTTTCACCCCCCACATAATACCCTTTTTTGTGGTACTTGTAGTGTCAGAAATGTTCAATGCCTCCTTCATTGCCGTGATCATGTAACGTGTGGCCCTACTGGACATTACGTTTGTCTCGTCACCGTCGACACTGGATTCAGTATCCGTGTCAGGGTCTGTGTCGACCATCTGAGGTAACGGGCGTTTTAGCGCCCCTGACGGTGTCCGAGACGCCTGAACAGGCACTAATTGATTTGTCGGCTGTCTCATGTCGTCAACAGTTTTTTGCAAAGTGCTGACATTGTCACGTAATTCTTTAATTACTACCATCCAGTCAGGTGTCGACTAACTAGGGGGTGACATCACTAACACAGGCAATTGCTCTGCTTCCACATCATTTTCCTCCTCATACATGTCGACACAATCGTACCGACACCCAGCACACACACAGGGAATGCTCTGATAGAGGACAGGACCCCACTAGCCCTTTGGTGAGACAGAGGGAGAGTTTGCCAGCACACACCAGAGCGCGCTATATATATATATATATATATATATATATATATATATATATATACACAGGGATAACCTTATATAAGTGTTACTCCCTGTTATAGCTGCTGTATTTATATATTAGCTGCCAATAGTGCCCCCCTCTCTGTTTTACCCTGTTTCTGTAGTGCAGGACTGCAGGGGAGAGTCAGGGAGCCGTCCTTCCAGCGGAGCTGTGAAAGAAAATGGCGCTTGTGTGCTGAGGAGAAAGGCTCCGCCCCCTTCACGTCGGCCTTTTCTCCCGCTTTTTTCAGGAAACTGGCAGGGGATAAATGCATCCATATAGCCCAGGAGCTATATGTGATGCATTTTTTTAGCCATATAAGGTTTTTATATCGATTTTATTGCGTCTCAGGGCGCTCCCCCCCAGCGCCCTGCACCCTCAGTGACCGGAGTGTGAAGTGTGCTGAGAGCAATGGCGCACAGCTGCAGTGCTGTGCGCTACCTTATTTGAAGACAGGAACGTCTTCTGCCGCCGCTTTCTCCGGACCTCTTCGCTCTTCTGGCTCTGTAAGGGGGCCGGCGGCGCGGCTCCGGGACCCATCCAGGCTGAACCTGTGATCGTCCCTCTGGAGCTAATGTCCAGTAGCCAAGAAGCCCAATCCACTCTGCAGGCAGGTGAGTTCGCTTCTTCTCCCATTAGTCCCACGATGCAGTGAGCCTGTTGCCAGCAGGACTCACTGAAAATAAAAAAACCTATTTAAACTTTTACTTCTAAGCAGCTCAGGAGAGCCACCTAGCTTGCACCCTTCTCGTTCGGGCACAAAAATCTAACTGAGGCTTGGAGGAGGGTCATAGGGGGAGGAGCCAGTGCACACCAGCTAGTCTAAAGATTTTACTTTTTGTGCCCAGTCTCCTGCGGAGCCGCTATTCCCCATGGTCCTTACGGAGTTCCCAGCATCCACTAGGACGTCAGAGAAATAAGATTTTACTCACCGGTAAATCTATTTCTCGTAGTCCGTAGTGGATGATGGGAACTCCGTACGGACCATGGGGAATAGCGGTTCCGCAGGAGACTGGGCACAACTAAAAGAAAGCTTTTAGACTACCTGGTGTGCACTGGCTCCTCCCACTATGACCCTCCTCCAAGCCTCAGTTAGGATACTGTGCACGGAAGAGCCGACACAATAAGGAAGGATTTTGAATCCCGGGTAAGACTCATACCAGCCACACCGTATAACTCGTGATACTATACCCAGTTAACAGTATGAACTATAACCTGAGCCTCTCAATAGATGGCTCACAACAATAACCCTTTAGTTAGGCAATAACTATATACAAGTATTGCAGACAATCCGCACTTGGGATGGGCGCCCAGCATCCACTACGGACTACGAGAAATAGATTTACCGGTGAGTAAAATCTTATTTTCTCTGACGTCCTAGTGGATGCTGGGAACTCCGTAAGGACCATGGGGATTATACCAAAGCTCCCAAACGGGCGGGAGAGTGCGGATGACTCTGCAGCACCGAATGAGAGAACTCAAGGTCTTCCTCAGCCAGGGTATCAAATTTGTAGAATTTAGCAAACGTATTTGCCCCTGACCAAGTTGCTCGGCAAAGTTGTAAAGCCGAGACCCCTCGGGCAGCCGCCCAAGATGAGCCCACTTTCCTTGTGGAATGGGCTTTTACTGATTTAGGATGCGGCAATCCAGCCGCAGAATGCGCCAGCTGAATTGTGCTACAAATCCAGCGAGCAATAGTCTGCTTAGAAGCAGGAGCACCGAGTTTGTTGGGTGCATACAGGATAAAAAGCGAGTCAGTTTTCCTGACTCCAGCCGTCCTGGAAATATAAATTTTTTAAGGCCCTGACTACGTCCAGTAACTTGGAATCTTCCAAGTCCCTAGTAGCCGCAGGCACTACAATAGGTTGGTTCAAGTGAAAAGCTGATACCACCTTAGGGAGAAACTGGGGACGAGTCCTCAATTCTGCCCTATCCATATGGAAAATCAGATAAGGGCTTTTACATGACAAAGCCGCCAATTCTGACACACGCCTGGCCGAAGCCAAGGCCAATAACATGACCACTTTCCACGTGAGATATTTCAGATCCACAGTTTTAAGTGGCTCAAACCAATGTGATTTTAGGAAACTCATCACCACGTTGAGATCCCAAGGTGCCACATGAGGCACAAAAGGGGGCTGCATATGTAGCACTCCCTTTACAAATGTCTGAACTCCAGGCAGTGAAGCCAGTTCTTTCTGGAAGAAAATCGACAGAGCCGAAATCTGGACCTTAATGGAACCCAAGTTTAGGCCCATAGTCACTCCTGACTGTAGGAAGTGCAGAAAACGACCCAGCTGAAATTCCTCTGTTGGGGCCTTCCTGGCCTCACACCACGCAACATATTTTCGCCAAATACGGTGATAATGGTTTGCGGTTACTTCTTTCCTGGCTTTTATCAGCGTAGGAATGACTTCCTCCGGAATGCCCTTTTCCTGTAGGATCCGGAATTCAACCGCCATGCCGTCAAACGCAGCCGCGGTAAGTCTTGGAACAGACAGGGCCCCTGCTGTAGCAGATCCTGTCTGAGCGGTAGAGGCCATGAGTCCTCTGATATCATTTCTTGAAGTTCTGGGTACCAAGCTCTTCTTGGCCCATCCGGAACCACGAGTATCGTTCTTACTCCTCGTTTTCTTATTATTCTCAGTACCTTTGGTATGAGAGGCAGAGGAGGGAATACATAAACCGACTGGTACACCCACAGTGTCACTAGAGCGTCCACAGCTATTGCCTGAGGGTCCCTTGACCTGGCGCAATATCTAGTTTTTTGTTTAGGCGGGACGCCATCATGTCCACCTGTGGCCTTTCCCAACGGTTTACCAACAGTTGGAAGACTTCTGGATGAAGTCCCCACTCTCCCGGGTGTAGGTCGTGTCTGCTGAGGAAGTCTGCTTCCCAGTTGTCCACTCCCGGAATGAACACTGCTGACAGTGCTAAGACGTGATTTTCCGCCCATCGGAGAATCCTTGTGGCTTCTGCCATCGCCATCCTGCTTCTTGTGCCGCCCTGTCGGTTTACATGGGCGACTGCCGTGATGTTGTCTGATTGGATCAGTACCGGCTGGTTTTGAAGCAGAGGCCTTGCCAGACTTAGGGCATTGTAAATGGCCCTCAGTTCCAGAATATTTATGTGTAGGGACGACTCCTGACTTGACCAAAGTCCTTGGAAATTTCTTCCCTGTGTGACTGCACCCCAGCCTCGAAGGCTGGCATCCGTGGTTACCAGGACCCAGTCCTGTATGCCGAATCTGCGGCCCTCTTGAAGATGAGCACTCTGCAGCCACCACAGTAGAGATAACCCGGTCTCCAAGGACCAGGGTATCAGCCGATGCATCTGAAGATGCGATCCCGACCACTTGTCCAAGAGGTCCCATTGAAAGGTTCTTGCATGGAACCTGCCGAATGGAATTTTGCTTCGTAAGAAGCTACCATTTTTCCCAGGACTCGTGTGTAGTGATGCACCGATACCTGTTTTGGTTTCAGGAGGTCTCTGACTAGAGATGACAGCCCCATGGCTTTCTCCTGCGGGAGAAACACCTTTTTCTGTTCTGTGTCCAGAACCATCCCCAGGAACAGTAGGCGTGTGGTAGGAACCAGCTGTGACTTTGGAATGTATAGAATCCATCCGTGCTGTTGTAGCACTTCCCGAGATAGTGCTACTCCGACCAACAACTGCTCCTTGGACCTCGCCTTTATAAGGAGATCGTCCAAGTACGGGATAATTAAAACTCCCTTTTTTCGAAGGAGTATCATCATTTCTGCCATTACCTTGGTAAAGACCCTCGGTGCCGTGGATAGTCCAAACGGCAGTGTTTGGAATTGGTAATGGCAATCCTGTACCACAAATCTGAGGTACTCCTGGTGAGGATGGTAAATGGGGACATGTAGGTAAGCATCCTTGATGTCCAGGGATACCATGTAATCCCCCTCCTCCAGGCTTGCAATAACCGCCCTGAGCGATTCCATCTTGAACTTGAATTTTTTTTATGTATGTGTTCAAGGATTTCAATTTTAAAATGGGTCTCACCGAACCGTCCGGTTTCGGTACCACAAACAGTGTGGAATAGTAACCCCGTCCTTGTTGAAGTAGGGGCACCTTGACTATCACCTGCTGGGAATACAGCTTGTGAATTGCCTCTAGCACAGCCTCCCTGCCTGAGGGAGTTGTCGGCAAGGCAGATTTGAGGAAACGGCGGGGGGGGAGACGCCTCGAATTCCAGCTTGTACCCCTGAGATACTACTTGAAGGATCCAGGGATCCACCTGTGAGCGAGCCCACTGATCGCTGAAATTTTTGAGGCGGTCCCCCACCGTACCTGGCTACGCCTGTGGAGCCCCCGCGTCATGCGGTGGACTCTGAGGAAGCAGGGGAAGAATTTTGATTCTGGGAACTGGCTGACTGGTGCAGCTTTTTCCCTCTTCCCTCGTCTCTGTGCAGAAAGGAAGCGCCTTTGACCCGCTTGCTTTTCTGAAGCCGAAAGGACTGTACCTGATAATACAGTGCTTTCTTAGGCTGTGAGGAAACCGGAGGTAAAAAATTTTCTTCCCAGCTGTTGCTGTGGATACGAGGTCCCAGAGACCATCCCCAAACAATTCCTCACTCTTATAAGGCTCTATGTGCCTTTTAAAGTCAGCATCACCTGTCCAGTGTCGGGTCTCTAACAGAATGGACATTGCATTAATTCTGGATGCCAGCCGGCAAAATATCCCTCTGTGCATCCCTCATATATAAGACGACGTCTTATGTTCGCAAAATAGTATCCCTGTTTGAAAGGGGTCACAGACCACGCTGCAGCAGCACTATCTGCAGGTCTCAGTCTAGTACCTGAGTGTGTAAATACAGACTTCAGGATAGCCTCCTGCTTTTTATCAGCAGGTACCTTCAAAGTGGCCGTATCCTAAGACGGCAGTGCCACCTTTTTTGACAAACGTGAGAGCGCCTTATCCACCCTAGGGGATATCTCCCAGCGTAACTTATCCTCTGGCGGGAAAGGGTACACCATCAGTAACTTTTTAGAAATTACCAGTTTCTTATCGGGGGAACCCACGCTTTTTCACACTTCATTCACTCATTTGATGGGGGAACAAAACACTGCCTGCTTTTTCTCCCCAAACATAAAACCCTTTTTTAGTGGTACTTGGGTTAATGTCAGAAATGTGTAACACATTTTTTATTGCCGGGATCATGTAACGGATGTTCCTAGTGGATTGTGTATATGTCTCAACCTCGTCGACACTGGAGTCAGACTCCGTGTCGACATCTGAGGGAGCGGGCGTTTTTGAGCCCCTGATGGCCTTTGAGACGCCTGGGCAGGCGCGGGCTGAGAAGCCGGCTGTCCCACAGCTGTATAGTCATCCAGCCTTTTATGTAAGGAGTTGACACTGTCGGTTTAGACCTTCCACCTATCCATCCACTCTGGTGTCTGCCCCACAGGGGGCGACATCACATTTATCGGCATCTGCTCTGCCATCACATAAGCCTCCTCATCAAACGTGTCGACACAGCCGTACCGACACACCGCACACACACAGGGAATGCTCTGACTGAGGACAGGACCCCACAAAGCCCTTTGTGGAGACAGAGAGAGAGTATGCCAGCACACACCAGAGCGCTATATAATTTAGGGATTAACACTATATTGAGTGAATTTTTCCCAATAGCTGCTTGTATATACAATATTGCGCCTAAATTTAGTGCCCCCCCACTCTTCTTAACCCTTTGAGCCTGAAAACTACAGGGGAGAGCCTGGGGAGCTGTCTTCCAGCTGCACTGTGAAGAGAAAATGGCGCCAGTGTGCTGAGGGAGATAGCTCCGCCCCTTTTTCGCTGACTTTTCTCCCGCTTTTTTATGGATTCTGGCAGGGGTATTTATCACATATATAGCCTCTGGGGCTATATATTGTGATATATTTGCCAGCCAAGGTGTTTTTATTGCTGCTCAGGGCGCCCCCCCCACAGCGCCCTGCACCCTCAGTGACCGGAGTGTGAAGTGTGTATGAGGAGCAATGGCGCACAGCTGTAGTGCTGTGCGCTACCTTGGTGAAGACTGATGTCTTCTGCCGCCGATTTTCCGGACCTCTTCTTGCTTCTGGCTCTGTAAGGGGGACGGCGGCGCGGCTCCGGGAACGAACACCAAGGCCAGTTCCATGCGGTCGAACCCTTTGGAGCTAATGGTGTCCAGTAGCCTAAGAAGCCCAAGCTAGCTGCAAGCAGGTAGGTTTGCTTCTTCTCCCCTTAGTCCCTCGATGCAGTGAGCCTGTTGCCAGCAGGTCTCACTGTAAAATAAAAAACCTAAAATAAACTTTCTTTCTAGGAGCTCAGGAGAGCCCCTAGTGTGCATCCAGCTCAGCCGGGCACAGAAATCTAACTGAGGCTTGGAGGAGGGTCATAGTGGGAGGAGCCAGTGCACACCAGGTAGTCTAAAAGCTTTCTTTTAGTTGTGCCCAGTCTCCTGCGGAGCCGCTATTCCCCATGGTCCTTACGGAGTTCCCAGCATCCACTAGGACGTCAGAGAAAGTGACAAAAATGAGCTACCAAAGTACTTGTATATTCTAGATTTTATTACATCCACTGACAGGTACACACATTTATATTTACTTTGCAGAAAAAACAAAAACAAATCCAAGACAATACACACGGAAATAAATATTTACAGAAGGGGACATAAAAATGGTAAAAAGGAAAGATTTTGGATTCAGGACAAGACCAAGATTACAGCAGTTTGTAAGAGACACACAGGAATATGGACTTTATACACTTCAGAAAGACTTAAGATTTCAGTGCAACAGGTTTCAAAGATACAGCATTGGCAATTATGGGGGAACTGAATGTTAACATGAAAGGTGAGACTGGTCTTATCCCAAAACGTTCAACAAGAAAATGCTCCCATGGAAGGTTTAGTATTGTATTTAGCAAAATTCTCTTTATTCATTCTTTTTCTCTTTTTGCTTGATCAGTTTGTTTATTTCACGCTTTCCCATTCCTACAAACTTCGTAATAATTCCATGTTTATTGAGGCCAGGAACCAACAGCACAAAACTCACTGCAATTAAAGAAAAAGCTCTTGTTAAAACAATTCATGTCAACCTGATTGGATCATACAAACAGCAAACGCCAAGCAGTGCATTCAAGGAAACAAATGTATGTTCCATGCTCAAAGCCATTAGGCAGTGGTTTAGCTTTGAATGATGGGAACAGGCCCTGAACTATGACTAAAGTATGAGAACTCAGGGGTTCTCATACTTTAGTCATAGGGCCTCAATCATTGCTGACAAGCAAGATAAGCTATGGGCAGAATATATCACACAGTGGCAGCAATTACATTTATAGCCCTTTTCCACTGCTGCAAAAACCGAGGTCATTGCCGGGTTTACTCAGGTCTGGCTCAGTGGAAAGGGTCCCAAAAAAATAACCGAGGTCCAGTTACCTGGAAAGGACCAAGGTAATGGGGCAGTGTAAAATGGGTGATACGGGTCATTCGACACAGGTCCCGTTAAAACCCTATGGAGTGCCAGCTCACCGGCACTTGGAGATGATGTCATCCCCAAAAACCGACAGAGGGAAGTCCAGGTGCAGCCAGCACTTTAAGCGGGTTTCAAGCCAGAGAGTGTGTTCAGTTACTTGGGCTGGACCTAGGTTTTAGATGGAACAAGGGGGGTAATTCCAAGTTGATCGCAGCAGGAATTTTGTTAGCAGTTGGGAAAAACCATGTGCACTGCAGGGGAGGCAGATTTACCATGTGCAGAGAGAGTTAGATTTCGGTGTGGTGTGTTCAATCTGCAATCTAATTTGCAGTGTAAAAATAAAGCAGCCAGTATTTACCCTACACATAAATAAAATAACCCACCCAAATCTAACACTTTCTGCACATGTTATATCTGCCTCCCCTGCAGTGCACATGGTTTTGCCCAACTGCTAACAAAATTCCTGCTGCGATCAACTTGGAATTACCCCCTAGGTTACTAGTTTCAGTGGTGGCTTCGGAGGTGGGGCTACAGCACAGTCCAAAATTCAAACAGGGGAGTCTCCCCTATTTAAATTTTGGACTGTGTTGCAGCCACCCATCAGGAGGCGAGACTGCTAGTATGGCACATGTACTAGACTCTACACAGGAAAACAACCCTGGTATCCAAAAAAGAAAAATAAGAATTTACTTACCGATAATTCTATTTCTCATACTCCGTAGTGGATGCTGGGGACTCCGTCAGGACCATGGGGGATAGCGGCTCCGCAGGAGACAGGGCACAAAAAGTAAGCTTTTAGGATCACATGGTGTGTACTGGCTCCTCCCCCTATGACCCTCCTCCAAGCCTCAGTTAGGTACTGTGCCCGGACGAGCGTACACAATAAGGAAGGATCTTGAATCCCGGGTAAGACTCATACCAGCCACACCAATCACACCGTACAACTTGTGAGTTGAACCCAGTTAACAGTATGATAACAACGAAGAAGCCTCTGAAAAGATGGCTCACAACAATAATAACCCAATTTTTGTAACAATAACTATGTACAAGTATTGCAGACAATCCGCACTTGGGATGGGCGCCCAGCATCCACTACGGACTATGAGAAATAGAATTATCGGTAAGTAAATTCTTATTTTCTCTAACGTCCTAGTGGATGCTGGGAACTCCGTAAGGACCATGGGGATTATACCAAAGCTCCCAAACGGGCGGGAGAGTGCGGATGACTCTGCAGCACCGAATGAGAGAACTCCAGGTCCTCCTTAGCCAGAGTATCAAATTTGTAAAATTTTACAAACGTGTTCTCCCCTGACCACGTAGCTGCTCGGCAAAGTTGTAATGCCGAGACCCCTCGGGCAGCCGCCCAAGATGAGCCCACCTTCCTTGTGGAGTGGGCATTTACAGATTTAGGCTGTGGCAGGCCTGCCACAGAATGTGCAAGTTGGATTGTGCTACAGATCCAACGAGCAATCGTCTGCTTAGACGCAGGAGCACCCATCTTGTTGGGTGCATACAGGATAAACAGCGAGTCAGATTTTCTGACTCCAGCCGTCCTTGAAATATATATTTTCAATGCTCTGACAACGTCCAGTAACTTGGAGTCCTCCAAGTCGCTAGTAGCCGCAGGCACCACAATAGGCTGGTTCAAGTGAAAAGCCGAAACCACCTTAGGCAGAAACTGAGGACGCGTCCGCAGTTCTGCCCTGTCCGAATGGAAAATCAGATATGGGCTTTTGTACGATAAAGCCGCCAACTCTGATACTCTCCTGGCTGAAGCCAGGGCCAGTAGCATGGTTACTTTCCATGTAAGATACTTCAAATCTACCGATTTGAGCGGCTCAAACCAATGGGATTTGAGAAATTCCAAAACTACGTTGAGATCCCACGGTGCCACTGGAGGCACAATCGGGGGCTGTATATGTAGTACACCTTTGACAAAAGTTTGTACTTCAGGCACTGAAGCCAATTCTTTCAGGAAGAAAATCGATAAGGCCGAAATTTGAACCTTAATAGACCCCAATTTGAGGCCCATAGACAATCCTGCCTGCAGGAAATGTAGGAATCGACCCAATTGAAATTCCTCCGTTGGGGCCTTCTTGGCCTCACACCACGCAACATATTTTCTCCAAATGCGGTGATAATGTTGTGCGGTCACTTCCTTCCTGGCTTTAATCAAGGTAGGAATAACTTCCTCTGGAATGCCCTTTTCTTTTAGAATCCGGCGTTCAACCGCCATGCCGTCAAACGCAGTCGCGGTAAGTCTTGGAACATACAAGGTCCCTGCTGAAGCAGATCCTATAATTCTCAGTACCTTTGGTATGAGAGGCAGAGGAGGAAACACATACACGGACTGGTACACCCACGGTGTTACCAGAGCGTCCACAGCTATTGCCTGAGGGTCTCTTGACCTGGCGCAATATCTGTCCAGTTTCTTGTTGAGGCGGGACGCCATCATGTCCACCTTTGGTTTTTCCCAACGGTTCACAATCATGTGGAAGACTTCTGGATGAAGTCCCCACTCTCCCGGGTGGAAGTCGTGTCTGCTGAGGAAGTCTGCTTCCCAGTTGTCCACTCCCGGAATGAACACTGCTGACAGTGCTATGACATGATTTTCCGCCCAGCGAAGAATCCTTGCAGCTTCTGTCATTGCTCTTCTGCTTCTCGTGCCGCCCTGTCTGTTTACGTGGGCGACTGCCGTGATGTTGTCCGACTGGATCAACACCGGCTGACCCTGAAGCAGCGGTTTTGCCAGGCTTAGAGCATTGTAAATCGCTCTTAGCTCCAGTATATTTATGTGAAGAGACGTCTCCAGGTTTGACCACACGCCCTGGAAGTTTCTTCCCTGTGTGACTGCTCCCCAGCCTCGTAGGCTGGCATCCGTAGTCACCAGGACCCAGTCCTGTATGCCGAATCTGCGGCCCTCTAACAGATGGGCACTCTGCAACCACCACAGAAGAGACACCCTTGTTCTTGGTGACAGTGTTATCCGCTGATGCATGTGCAGATGCGATCCGGACCATTTGTCCAGCAGATCCCACTGAAATATTCGTGCGTGGAATCTGCCGAATGGAATTGCTTCGTAAGAAGCCACCATCTTTCCCAGGACTCTTGTGCATTGATGTACTGACACATTTCCTGGTTTTAGGAGGTTCCTGACAAGTTCGGATAACTCCCTTGCTTTCTCCTCCGGGAGAAACACCTTTTTCTGAACAGTGTCCAGAATCATTCCCAGGAACAGCAGACGTGTCGTCGGGGTCAATTGAGATTTTGGAAGATTCAGAATCCACCCGTGTTGTTGAAGCACTACTTGGGTTAGTGCTACTCCGACTTCCAGCTGTTCTCTGGACCTTGCCCTTATCAGGAGATCGTCCAAGTAAGGGATAATTAATACGCCTTTTCTTCGTAGAAGAACCATCATTTCAGCCATTACCTTGGTAAAAACCCGAGGTGCCGTGGACAAACCAAACGGCAGCGTTTGAAACTGATAATGACAGTTTTGTATCACGAACCTGAGATACCCTTGGTGTGAAGGGTAAATTGGGACATGCAGATAAGCATCTTTTATGTCCAGGGACACCATGAAGTCCCCTTCTTCCAAATTCGCTATCACTGCTCTGAGTGACTCCATCTTGAACTTGAATTTCTGTATGTACAGGTTCAAGGATTTCAGATTTAGAATAGGTCTTACCGAACCGTCCGGCTTCGGTACCACAAATAGTGTGGAATAATACCCCTTTCCCTGTTGTAGGAGGGGTACCTTGACTATCACCTGCTGAGAATACAGCTTGTGAATGGCTTCCAATACCGTCGCCCTTTCTGAGGGAGACGTTGGTAAAGCAGACTTTAGGAACCGGCGAGGGGGAGACTTTTCGAATTCCAACTTGTAACCCTGAGATACTACCTGCAGGATCCAAGGGTCCACCTGTGAGCGCGCCCACTGTGTGCTGAAAATCTTTAGTCGACCCCCCACCGCCCCTGAGTCCGCTTGCACAGCCCCAGCGTCATGCTGAGGGCTTTGTAGAAGCCGGGGAGGGCTTTTGTTCGTGGGAAGTAGTTGCTTGCTGCAACCTCTTACCCCTTCCTTTGCCTCTGGGCAAATATGACTGTCCTTTTGCCCGCTTGTTCTTATAGGAACGAAAGGACTGCGGCTGAAAAGACGGTGTCTTTTTCTGTTGGGAGGTGACCTGAGGTAAAAAAGTGGATTTTCCGGCTGTTGCCGTGGCCACCAGATCCGATAGACCGACCCCAAATAATTCCTCTCCTTTATACGGCAATACTTCCATATGCCGTTTGGAATCCGCATCACCTGACCACTGTCGCGTCCATAAACTTCTTCTGGCAGATATGGACATCGCACTTACTCTCGATGCCAGAGTGCAAATATCCCTCTGAGCATCTCGCATATAAAGAAAAGCATCCTTTAATTGCTCTAAAGTCAATAAAATACTGTCCCTATCCAGGGTATCAATATTTTCAGTCAGGGAATCCAACCAAACCACCCCAGCACTGCACATCCAGACTGAGGCTATTGCTGGTCGCAGTATAACACCAGTATGTGTGTATATACTCTTCAGGGTAGTTTCCAGCCTCCTATCAGCTGGATCCTTGAGGGCGGCCGTATCAGGAGACGGTAACGCCACTTGTTTTGATAAGCGTGTGAGCGCCTTATCCACCCTAGGGGGTGTTTCCCAGCGCGCCCTAACCTCTGGTGGGAAAGGGTATAATGCCAATAACTTCTTTGAAATTAGCAGTTTTCTATCGGGGTTAACCCACGCTTCATCACACACATCATTCAATTCCTCTGATTCTGGAAAAGCTACAGGTAGTTTTTTCACACCCCACATAATACCCCCCTTTGAGGTACCTGCAGTATCAGAGATATGCAAAGCCTCCTTCATTGCCGTGATCATATAACGTGTGGCCCTATTGGAAAATACGTTTATTTCTTCACCGTCGACACTAGATTCATCTGTGTCGGTACCTGTGTCGACTGACTGAGGTAAGGGACGTTTTACAGCCCCTGACGGTGCCTGAGACGCCTGGACAGGTACTAACTGGTTTTCCGGCCGTCTCATGTCGTCAACTGACTTTTGCAGCGTGCTAACATTATCACGTAATTCCATAATTAAAGCCATCCATTCCGGTGTCGACTCCCTAGGGGGTGACATCACCATTACCGGCAATTGCTCCGCCTCCACACCAACATCGTCCTCATACATGTCGACACACACGTACCGACACACAGCAGACACACAGGGAATGCTCTTATCGAAGACAGGACCCCACTAGCCCTTTGGGGAGACAGAGGGAGAGTTTGCCAGCACACACCAAAGCGCTATAAAAATGTATATAAACAACCCTAAAAGGTGTTGTTTCTGTTATATGCGCTTAATATATAAAAATATCACCAAAATATGCCCCCCTTCTCTGTTTTACCCTGTTTCTGTAGTGCAGTGCAGGGGAGAGTCCTGGGAGCCTTCCTCACAGCAGAGCTGAGCAGGAAAATGGCGCTGTGTGCTGAGGAGACTAGGCCCCGCCCCCTAAAACGGCGGGCTCTTCTCCCGGAGTTTGCGATATATGGCAGGGGTTAAATACATCCATATAGCCTCAAGGGCTATATGTGATGTATTTTAGCCATAGAAAAAGGTATTATACATTGCTGCCCAGGGCGCCCCCCCCCAGCGCCCTGCACCCTCAGTGACCGCTGGTGTGAAGTGTGCCGACAACAATGGCGCACAGCTGCAGTGCTGTGCGCTACCTTATGAAGACTGAAAGTCTTCTGCCGCCTGTTTCCGGACCTCTGGACCTCTTCAACTTCGGCATCTGCAAGGGGGGTCGGCGGCACGGCTCCGGGACCGGACTCCATGGCTGGGCCTGTGTTCGATCCCTCTGGAGCTAATGGTGTCCAGTAGCCTAAGAAGCAAATCCATCCTGCACGCAGGTGAGTTCACTTCTCTCCCCTAAGTCCCTCGTAGCAGTGAGCCTGTTGCCAGCAGGACTCACTGAAAATAAGAAACCTAAAAAACTTTTTCTAAGCAGCTCTTTGAGAGCCACCTAGATTGCACCCTGCTCGGACGGGCACAAAAACCTAACTGAGGCTTGGAGGAGGGTCATAGGGGGAGGAGCCAGTACACACCATGTGATCCTAAAAGCTTACTTTTTGTGCCCTGTCTCCTGCGGAGCCGCTATCCCCCATGGTCCTGACGGAGTCCCCAGCATCCACTAGGACGTTAGAGAAAAATAAGATTTTAAACCTACCGGTAAATCTTTTTCTCCTAGTCCGTAGAGGATGCTGGGACTCCGTAAGGACCAAGGGGATAGACGGGCTCCGCAGGAGACATGGGCACTTTAAGAAAGACTTTGGATCTGAGTGTGCACTGGCTCCACCCTCTATGCCCCTCCTCCAGACCTCAGTTAGAGAAACTGTGCCCAGAGGAGACGGACAGTACGAGGAAAGGATTTTTGTTAATCCAAGGGCAAGATTCATACCAGCCACACCAATCACACCGTATAACTTATGATATACTAACCAGTTATCAGTATGAAAACAACATAGCATCAGTCCAAGACCGATGAAAACTATAACATAACCCTTATGTAAGCAAAACTATATACAAGTCTTGCAGAAGAAGTCCGCACTTGGGACGGGCGCCCAGCATCCTCTACGGACTACGAGAAAAAGATTTACCGGTATGTTTAAAATCTTATTTTCTCTAATGTCCTAGAGTATGCTGGGACTCCGTAAGGACCATGGGGATTATACCAAAGCTCCCAAACGGGCGGGAGAGTGCGGATGACTCTGCAGCACCGATTGAGCAAACAGGAGGTCCTCCTCAGCCAGGGTATCAAACTTATAGAACTTTGCAAAGGTGTTTGACCCCGACCAAGTAGCAGCTCGGCACAGCTGTAGTGCCGAGACCCCTCGGGCAGCCGCCCAAGACGAGCCCACCTTCCTAGTGGAATGGGCCTTAACCGATTTTGGTAACGGCAATCCTGCCGTAGAATGCACCTGCTGAATAGTGTTACAGATCCAGCGAGCAATAGTCTGCTTTGAAGCAGGGCCGCCGACCTTGTTGGCTGCATACAGGACAAACAGTGCTTCTGTTTTTCTGATCCTAGCAGTTCTGGCCACGTAACTTTTCAAAGCCCTGACCACATCAAGGGACTCGGAATCCTCCAAGTCATGTGTAGCCACAGGCACGACAATAGGTTGGTTCATATGAAAGGATGAGACCACCTTAGGTAGGAATTGAGGATGGGTCCGCAATTCCGCTCTATCCATATGGAAAACCAGATGGGGGCTTTTATGTGATAAAGCCGCTAATTACGAAACTCGCCTAGCCGAAGCCAAGGCTAACAACATGACCACCTTCCAAGTGAGATATTTCAACTCCACTGTTCTAAGTGGTTCAAACCAATGTGACTTAAGGAAACTTAACACCACGTTAAGGTCCCAAGGCGCCACCGGAGGTACAAAAGGAGGCTGAATATGCAGTACTCCCTTCACAAAAGTCTGTACTTCAGGTAGAGAGGCCAATTCCTTTTGAAAGAAAATGGATAAGGCCGAAATCTGAACTTTAATGGAGCCTAATTTTAGGCCCAAATTCACTCCAGTTTGTAGGAAGTGAAGAACGGCCTAGATGGAATTCTTCCGTAGGAGCATTCGGTGATAATGTTTAGATGTCACGTCCTTCCTAGCCTTTATTAGCGTAGGAATTACCTCATCCGGAATACATTTTTCCGCTAGGATCCGGCGTTCAACCGCCATGCCATCAAACGCAGCCGCGGTAATTCTTGGAACAGACAGGTACCCTGTTGCAACAGGTCCTGTCTTAGAGGAAGAGGCCACAGAGCATTTCCTGCAGATCCGGATACCAGGTCCTTCGTGGCCAATCCGGAACAATGAGTATTGTTCTCACTCCTCTTTTTCTTATTATTCGCAACACCTTGGGTATGAGAGGAAGAGGAGGAAATACATAGACCGACTGGAACACCCACGGTGTCACTAGGGCGTCCACAGCCACCTCCTGAGGATCTCTTGACCTGGCGCAATACCTTTGTAGCTTTTTGTTGAGACGGGACGCCATCATGTCTATTTGGGGCAGTCCCCACCGACTTGCAATCTGTGCGAAGACTTGCTGATGAAGTCCCCACTCTCCCGGATGCAGGTCGTGTCTGCGGAGGAAGTCTGCTTCCCAGTTGTCCACTCCCGGAATAAACACTGCTGACAGTGCGCTTACATGATTCTCCGCCAAACGAAGAATTCTGGTGGCATCCGCCATCGCCACTCTGCTCCTTGTGCCGCCCTGGCGTTTTACATGAGCTACTGCGGTGACGTTGTCTGACTGGATCAGAACTGGTTGGTCGCGAAGTAAGGTCTCCGCTTGACGTAGGGCGTTGTATATGGCCCTTAGTTCCAGGATGCTGATGTGAAGACAAGTCTCTTGACTTGACCAAAGGCCTTGGAAATTTCTTCCCTGTGTGACTGCTCCCCAACCTCGGAGGCTCGCGTCCGTGGTCACCAGGATCCAATCCTGAATGCCGAACCTGCAGCCCTCTAGAAGGTGAGCACTCTGCAGCCACCACAGGAGCGATACCCTGGCCCTGGGGGACAGGGTGATCCGCGGATGCATTTGCAGATGTGACCCAGACCATTTGTCCAATAGGTCCCATTGGAAAGTCCTTGCATGGAACCTGCCGAAGGGAATGGCTTTGTACGTCGCCACCATTTTTCCCAGGACTTGAGTGCAATGATGTACTGACACTTGTTTTGGCTTCAACAGGTTCTTGACTAGAGTCATGAGTTCCTGCGCTTTTTCTATCGGAAGAAAAACCCTTTTCTGGTCTGTGTCCAGAATCATGCCCAAGAAGGGCAGACGAGTTGTAGGATTCAGCTGCGACTTTGGAATATTGAGAATCCAGCCGTGTCGCTGTAACACCTTCAGTGAAAGTGATAGGCTGCTCAGCAACTTCTCCCGTGATCTCGATTTTATGAGGAGATCGTCCAAGTACGGGATAATTGTGACACCCTGCTTGCGCAGGAGCACCATCATTTCCGCCATTACCTTGGTGAAAATTCTCGGGGCCGTGGAAAGCCCAAACGGCAACGTCTGAAATTGGTAATGACAATCCTGTACCGCAAATCTCAGGTACGCCTGATGAGGAGGATATATGGGAACATGCAGGTATGCATCCTTTATGTCCAGAGATACCATAAAATCCCCCCCTTCCAGGCTGGCGATGACCGCTCTGAGCGATTCCATTTTGAATTTGAACCGTTTTAAGTAAAGGTTCAGGGATGTTAAATTCAAAATGGGTCTGACCGAACCGTCCGGTTTCGGAACCACAAACAGTTGAGTAGTACCCCTTCCCTCTTTGAAGCAGGGGAACCTCGACCACCACTTGTTGAAGACACAATTTGTGAATCGCATCTAACACTATCTCCCTTTCCAGGGGAGAAGTCGGTAGCACAGATTTGAAAAACCGGCGAGGAGGCACCTCTTTGAATTCCAGCTTGTATCCCTGGGAAACAATTTCTATTGCCCAGGGATCCACCTGTGAGTGAACCCAGATGTGGCTGAAAAGTCGAAGACGTGCCCCCACTGGAGCGAACTCCCTCAGGGGAGCCCCAGCGTCATGCGGTGGATTTTGTAGAGGCCGGGGAGGACTTCTGTTCCTGGGAACTAGCTGTGTTGTGCAGCTTTTTCCCTCTGCCCTTACCTCTGGCAAGAAAGGACGATCCACGTACTCTTTTGCTTTTATGTGAACGAAAGGACTGCATTTGATAATGAGGCGCTTTCTTAGATTGTGAGGGAATATAAGGCAAAAAATTCGATTTACCTGCCGTAGCTGTGGAGACGAGGTCAGAGAGGCCCTCTTCAAACAATTCCTCACGCTTGTAAGGCAAAAACTCCATATGCCTCTTTGAGTCGGCATCACCTGACCACTGTCGGGTCCATAAGACTCGCCTAGCAGAAATAGACATAGCGTTTATTCTGGAATCTAGTAAACTAATGTCTCTTTGAGCATCCCTCATATATAAGACAGCATCTTTTATATGCCCTAGGGTCATTAAAATGGTATCCTTATCAAGGGTCTCAATATCCGCTGATAAGGAATCTGTCCATGCTGCTACAGCACTACAAACCCAGGCCGACGCAATTGCCGGTCTGAGTAACGTACCAGAATGTGTGTAAATGGACTTCAAGGTAAACCTCCTGCTTGCGGTCAGCAGGATCCTTGAGGGTAGCCGTATCTTGGGATGGGAGCGCTATGTTTTTTGATAAGCGTGTCAAAGCCTTGTCTACCCTAGGGGAGGATTCCCACCGTATCCTGTCCTTTGGCGGGAAAGGATACGCTATAAGAATCCTTTTGGGAATCTGCAGTTTTTTGTCTAGAGTTTCCCACGCTTTTTCGCATAATTCGTTCAGCTCATGTGAGGAGGGAAAGGTGACCTCGGGTTTCTTTCCCTTATACATGTGTACCCGACTGTTCCTCTGTGATATGCAAAACATCTTTTATTGCAATAATCATATATCGAATACATTTAGCCACTTTCGGCTGTAATTTTGCATCATCGTAGTCGACACTGGAGTCTGAATCTGTGTCGGTATCTGTGTCTACTATTTGGGATAGTGGGCGCTTCTGAGACCCCGAAGGTCCCGGCGACATTGGGACAGACATGGGTTGACTCCATGACTGTACCATAGCTTCAGCTTTGTCTAATCTTTTGTGCAATAAATTAACATTAGCACTTAAAACATTCCACATATCCATCCAGTCAGGTGTCGGCGCTGCCGACGGAGACCTTACATTCATGCACTCCTCCTTAGGTGAGCCTTCAACCTCAGACATGTCGACACACGCGTACCGACACCACACACACACACACACAGGGAAGCTCTTTTCTGAAGACAGGTTCCCCACCAGGCCCTTTGGAGAGACAGAGAGAGAGTATGCCAGCACACACCCCAGCGCTATATGACCCAGGAAAAAACACAGAATGTTTACCCAGTAGCGCTTTTAAAGTATGTATATGCGCCAATTATGTGCTCCCCCCCCCCCCCCCTCTACTTTAAAACCCTCTTTCACAGTGGTATCAAGCAGGGGAGAGTCCGGGGAGCTTCCTCTCAGCGGTGCTGTGGAGAAAAATGGCGCTGGCGAGTGCTGAGGGAGAAGCCCCGCCCCCTTGGCGGCGAGCTTCTGTCCCGCTCAAAATTCTTAAAAACATGGCGGGGGCTCTTTATATACATGTACAGTGCCCAGCTGTACATGTATATATGTACATTTGCCACAGGAGAGGTTTATATTGCTGCCCAGGGCGCCCCCCCTGCGCCCTGCACCCTTACAGTGACCGATGTGTATGAGGTGAATGGGAGCAATGGCGCACAGCTTCACTGCTGTGCGTTACCTCTATGAAGATCAAGCTGTCTTCTGCCGCCTCTAAAGTCTTTTCCCCTCATACTACCCGGCTTCTATCTTCCGGCTCTGCGAGGGTGAGACCTGCGTACCGATCCCTCTGGAGCTAATGGTGTCCAGTAGCCTATGAAACAGAGCCCTGAAACTCAGAGAAGTGGGTCGGTTTCTCTCTCCTCAGTCCCTCGATCCAGGGAGTCTGTTGCCAGCAGGCTCCCTGAACATAAAAAACCTAACTAAAATACTTTCTTTACAGGAAACTCAGGAGAGCTCCCTGAAATGCACCCAGTCTCCACTGGGCACAGTATCAAACTGAAGTCTGGAGGAGGGGCATAGAGGGAGGGGCCAGTGCACACCCAGATCCAAAGTCTTTCTTAAAGTGCCCATGTCTCCTGCGGAGCCCGTCTATCCCCATGGTCCTTACGGAGTCCCAGCATCCTCTAGGACGTTAGTGAAATACAGCTTCATATAACCACCTTTCAAGCCATCATCAGATCTAAGCTGTACAGAAGTCTATTTTGATAGACTATGTTCCTCACCTTAACGTTCACCTCCTGTCCTGGGAAGTGATGTATCCTGCACATTATGTGACAGACTCTTAGTTTTAAGCAAAGCATGCAAATGAGGAAACCCCACACACCACATGCAGCACCTTTTACACTTTGGGAAAGCCATGTTGCACTGCAGGTGGGTCAGACTTACAGTGTGCAGAGATTAGGTCTGGGAGATGAGTGTCCAAACTGAAATCTAAATTGCCCAGCATTTGCTGCCTGCAGTACATGGAGGTCCATATTTACCCTGTATGCATAAATAAATGTATTTGAACTCCTTGCAGTGCAACATGGTTTGTTTGGTACATTTTGCTTTGCTCCGAACGCAGAATCAGCACCTATATCTTTGAGGGCTCAGAGTTTGCTCTCCTAGATTTAAGAGATGTGTGCTCTCTGAATGTTAGTGTGTGCCTGGAGGTCTTATACTAGGAAAGAGCTGAATTAGCTCAGCAACTGACAGCAGCTAAAGGATTCCCTTCTAAAATGATTCTGTCTTCAGTTTGCCTTTTCCTATTGCAGTCACTTACGAGTTTTAAGGTTTATATTTGTAGGTCTTCTATTTGCATGTAGCTTTAACTTGCTGGATCAAGCTTTTCCTTAAATGGAAATGTAACCTTTATAATGATTTCTGAGTAATAACCCTGGCTAATGTGAGACATTCTAGACCCCCCCCCTTGTCTAAAACAGCAAGAACAAAGATGTCACTGTGATCACAAATAATGGAGGAAATAAACATCTAATCTCCAGCAATATATAGAATCGATTATATTGTCTATGTGACTATACTGTATGAGTGGACAAGGAATCCACTAAGATATCCTAAATCTCTTCATGAAAGCCGAAAGAGCCCAGAGCGCTAAGCCATGGAACATTTAAGAGGATGTCTGATCTTCATGTAGGACTCTGTCCCCAGATATTTTAGCCAATACTTACGAAGTAGGTACGTCAGAAACAGGTTATGGACCTGCTGCCCAATCCAAGCAACAACAGCAAGAGCAGATATCATTGACATGAAATACTGGATGGAGAAAAACAAAGTTGGATCAATGACCTGAGCACAACATAGCTCATATACATATTACGTTATAGTGGTTAGAGATAATGGTAAAAAGACACGTGTCCTTCATATGAAAAAAATTATAACAGGATTGAGAGTATAGAGAATCATTTGTGACAAACAGTCCTACCATTTTAGGCTTCTCCTCCTTAAGGACAAAGAGGCGCTTCCACCAGCCAATAATCCGTCGCCGGGTTTTCACAAGGTTGCTGCAAATTTCATGCAGCCTCTGCTGCTGTTCTGTGGTCCTACAGTAACAGAAATATAACATTACGGGGCTGGGATGAAACAATACACCTGGAAACAGGCATGTGGTTATCATTTTGCCAGAGACTTCATTTGTTCCAACGGAAATATATCCATCGAATTCTATTTAGATGCATGAAAAATACAAAAACGAGAACTGCATGTACGCGTGTCCCCCCCGCCGCCTTGTATATAATCAACCTTATCCCACTGTCTGACCTATAGTCAAGCATTATGCCAAGATTAAGCTCTATCAAGTAGTACGACATGAACAATAACTGGACATTTTGAACAGTTTGCAACTATAAAGTTTATAAAACAAATATTTAAAACTGGGGTCATAGGGGGCGTGGCCTGGCAGGCAAGCAGGGTGGACGTGTCTGGAAGGAGCTCCCGCACTCAGCCTCCTAAAGTGCCTCTTCTGGCCCTATTGCAGAGCCTATATAACTCTCCCTGCCTCTCACCCCTATACCTGGTGTGTGGGGTCCCGGAGCCGGAGGGGGCCTTCTGCCTCCTTACGGGTTGGGGCCTGCACACCCTCCAGAAGCCGGGGGCTCAATTTCTGCTCCGACCGGTGCCGGGAGTTCCCCGCCGTGGGAATCACAGCTACGTCTGCTCTGTCCGGCGCCCGGCCTCCTGCTGTATCTGGCTCCCTCCACCTTCACACTGTGCTGATCATCCTCCCTGTGTGCGCCTGGTGGAGCGGGTAAGCGGGCTCCGGTCTCTGCGCCCGTCCCGAGGCCTACTTCCGCCCACTGAGCCAGGAGCTGTGGTGACGGCGGCTGCCGCGCGCTCCCGTGAGCCTGCAATCGGGCCGGACGCCTCCGCGGCTGGCCGGGAGGTGCTCCCTCCTGCACCGTGCGCATCCCGTTTCTCTGCACCTGGCACCCGTGGAGCCTGCTCGGCTGTGCCTGTGAGGCGTTGGGCCCTGGAGGCTCAGTCCTCTCCTGACGCCGGCGGCCATTTTGGATAAGGGCACTGTGGAGCTCCTGCCTTTCCCACTGGCTGATGGTCACAGTGAGGTGCCCTGGCTTTTGGCTGGGGCCTTCCACCAGGTAGGCACTACACCTCCTGCCGCTTGGGAGCACTGGGAGGGGGGGGGGGGGGGGGGGGGGGGGGAGTTGTGGGGAAAAAAGAAGATCTCCACCCCCATCGCATATTTCCCTATCCTTATTCTCACTGGATCCCTCCTACAAACTCACCACAATTGGGGGCCTGACCGCACTGCGCCACGGTGTTGGATATCGGTGGGGATGCCCCCATTAGGGCCTCTATTGCTACTACTGTATTTTTTCTTTTTGCTTCGCCTCGGCTGCTTTGCTTTATGTATGATAATTGAGGGTGGAGCTCCATCTACTGGTGGCTTTATTGTTGCATTCCAGCTGCCTGAGAGAGAGACAACTTTTCCAGTGATGTGATCCGCAGAATTCTGTCCTGAGTCCTGGGACATCTTATGTTATAATCTACACAGTATACTATCCCTACTACCGGGACTTTTCTAACTCTGTAATGCAGTGATCTTCTCCAGCTGTTCTACACGTAAGTTCCATCATGCCCAAAGGAGGCAAAAAGCAACACGGAGCGGATTTGAGCCAGAGCCTGAAAAAATTTGCCTACTCAAATGCTAAATCTCCGGGACAGGGGGCTCCCTCGCAGCCTGATATATCGGATTCAGAGGACTCAGATCATTCCCCATTGACCCGGAAAGATCTGCAAAGGCTTTTCCGTGAAATTCAGGAGACGAGGAAATCAGTACAGGCGGAGGTGCATACGGCCATAGCCTCTCTTAAGGCTGACGGTACGACCTTGGAGACAGAACGGACCACTTAAAGTCCAAAATGGATGAGGTGGTTGCCTTCCATCAGGGAGTGGGAGATGAAATTCACAGTCTCAAGCAGGAAATGCAACTGCTCCTAGAACGCCAAGAAGACCAGGATAATAGGGCGCGACGAAATAATCTGCGCATCCGAGGTGTCCCTGAGGACGTTGATATGACGTCCCTACACGATTACCTTAAGAAACAGTTTGTGCACCTGTCGCCCTCAACTCCGGTAGTCAACTCTTATTGGACAGGGCCCACAGGGTTCTCCGCCCTCGAACTCAGCTCAGCCCAGAGATGTTATTCTGCGATGCCATTACTATTCGGCTAAGGAGGACCTGCTCAGGGAGGCTAAGAAGCTCTCCAAGCTGGAGTTCATGGGACATTCTCTCCAAATGTTCCAAGATATTGCACCTAGCACCCTGCTCAAAAGGAAAGAATTCCGACCCATCACCTCGGCTCTTCGGGACAGTGGCATTCGCTACAGATGGGGTTTCCCCTTTCGCATTCTGGTGTGGCATCACAACCGCCTCCACTCGGCCAGGGACCTAGCCGAAGCTAAAGGACTCTTGCGTGACCTGGGTCTTTCCCCACCTCCGGCCTTGTCCGAGTCTCCGCGGCGGACGTGCGAGGCCTCTTCCGTAGAGTCGACTGCCACTCCGAGACGCTCTCTGAATCGAGACTGGTCGAGAGTACCCTCTGCGCGGAAATCTGCCTCGGCTGGCCCCCCCCCACCTGATGCCTTACGTGTTTAATTATTTAATTTCTATAATATATTACTTTACCGCATGTTTATTTTGTAGAGATGTACTTTCTCTCTTTTTTCGTTCCACTACTAGCCCGATTCCCCATTATACCTTGCATATGCACCTAGCCGCTTTGCTTCTATTACCGTAGCCGCTTATGCAGAGAGGCTATAGGGCTGAGGCTCCCCTTCTGGGAATTGCGTCCCCCAGTACTGGAACTGACACCTTTTGTATTATTTACTGTTTGCTAGTGCTATCCTCCGCCTACGGTGATGTTTGTTTCAGATATGGATAGTCACTATTGTTTTCATAGCTGTCCTATATGGTAGTGGGCTGTAGGAAAAGTTGTTTAATCTCTTATCCCCTTGACATTGGTCCCTAGACTCGGGACACACGTTGGTAAGTGTCCGCTGCTCTCGATGTACCTGGCCCGGCCAGGCCGCGTCCCCCTAGTCGGGTCTTATACCAGAGTCCGGTTGTTGTCACCTAGTGACCCCTTTCTATTATCCCCTGACCGGCACACTAGGCCAGATGTAGTTCTTTCTGGTCTCCAATCTTCCCCTTTCCCCTACTCTTCCCAGGTCTTGTTTCCCCTGTTCCAGACTTCTCTTTTTCTTCTTGATCAGATGTGTAGAAATGTTCGCTGATTGCCATGGGTATTCACAATGTTTTTGCTTTGGTTTGTTACAGGGCTGCGGTGTCCGGAGGGAGGTGGTGAGGCGTTCCGAAAACTCGCTGGTCATGGCTCTTAGGATCTACTCCCACAATGTTAAAGGTTTGAACAGCCCTCACAAACGCACCAAGCTCTTTCTCTCCCTTAAACAGACCAAGGGCGATTTAGTTTTCCTACAAGAAACCCACTTTAAGAAATCCCTCCACCCTGACTTAAAGTCTAAAGCCTACCCTATCACTTTTCATGCATGCGATGCTACACACAAGGGGGTCCCCATTTTGATAGCGGCCCACCTTACGTTTGAATTGGTGGACAGTCATGTGGATAAATCAGGTAGATGGCTCATTCTTATTGGGAAACTAAATGACATCCTATGTACCCTTGTTAATGTCTATGCACCAAACCAGAATCAGGCTGCATTTTTTAGGAGGTTGAATGTGCATTTGACTAGACTCTGTAGAGGGGAAGTCATAGTGGCAGGCGATTTTAACGAAGTGCTTGACGCCTCGTTGGATAGATCCTCCCCTCCCTCTTTTCGTTCTTTTATTCCTACACGCCCGACATCGGCATCTCTGGCCCTGCTAGACCTTTTGAAACTCCAGTTGCTATTTGACTCTTTCAGGCTAACTGACCCTACTATACTTTTTTTTCCTCTGTACATAAGTCCTATTCTAGGATAGACATGATCCTACTCCGTCGAGACCTGTCCTCTAAACTTAAATCTACTAGTATTCTTCCTAGGATATGGTCCGACCACTGCCCGATCGCGGTTGATCTCCACTCTATTGCCCCCCGTCCCCCTCCTGCCTCTTGGCGGTTGAACGATTCTCTATTACATAATCAGGAAGTCCCTAACCAGATTAAATGCTGCCTCACTGACTACTTTCTACTTAATGACCTTCCGGAGACTTCACCTATTACCCTTTGGGAGGCACATATGGCTGTCTTACATGGCCATTTGATTAGTCAGGCGTCCAGGTTTAAAAAGTCCCAGGAAGCTAGCTTCCTCTCCCTTTCCACCAAACTTCAGACCCTTGAGCGCCAACATAAACTCTCCCCTACCCCTTCCAACTTAGAGTCCTTGCTGGAAGTGCGGTCTGCGATCTCGCTATCTTTGTCAGAGCGTACGGCAAAGACTCTCCAGAGGCTTAATCAGACCTTTTATGACAAGGGGGACAAAGCTGATAGACTCCTGGCATCCCGCCTTAAGAGCACAGAGGTCACGGAATAACATTCTGGCGGTGCACACTGAGTCTGGTAGGGTCACATATGCCCCAGAGGGTATAAACAGGGTGTTCAGGGACTATTATAGCAAGCTCTATAATCTAAACTCAGCCGACTCAGGCCCCGGTCCCCCAGATGCCTTAATATCAGAGTTCCTGCATCGGGCTAATCTCCCTCGACTATCTGAATTCGACTCTTCGGAGCTGAACAAGGATATCACGGATGAAGAAATAGCTGCCGTTCTGAAGACTTTCAAATCTTCTAAAGCGCCGGGCCCTGATGGCTTTACGGCCTCTTACTATAAAAAATTTGCCTCCACTTTGGTCCCCCATCTCAGGGTACTGTTTAATGCTGTACTTCATGGCACCCCATTCCCGAGTAATATGCTGGAGGCCAGGATTACAGTTATCCACAAAGAGGGCAGGGATCCTCGGAAATTGCGCTAACTATCGGCCGATATCCCTATTGAATTTGGACATCAAACTCTGCAAAAATTTTGGCTACTCGCCTCAATGGTATGCTCCCTGGTCTGATACATTATGATCAAGTGGGGTTCATCCCTGGACGTCAGGCCAGGGACAACACTAGGAGAGCGGTCGACCTTATCCAATTGTTGAATCGCAGACAAACCCCATCCATTATCCTTTCTCTCGACGCCGAAAAGGCGTTCGATCGTATGTCATGGCCTTTCTTATTTCAGACATTACAGATGTTTGGGATATCAGCAGACTTTTTGACGGGAGTCTCTGCCCTATACTCCTCCCCTATAGCTAAGGTCCTCACTAACGGAATATTATCCCCTCCCTTCCCGCTGTCTAATGGCACGAGACAGGGGTGTCCTCTCTCTCGCCCCTAGTGTTTGCCATGGTCATTGAACCCCTGGCCACTATGATAAGAAACTCTGACGGAATTAGGGGAGTGAAGGTGGGCTCGCAGGAGTCTAAGATTTCGCTCTTTGCAGACGATGTTTTGTTGTCTCTTACTCAGCCGCAGTCTTCTCTCCCCGCCCTATATCGGATTATAGAGGAATATGGTTCCCTGTCGGGCTATAAAATAAATTTCATTAAATCCGAAGCTATGTTATTACATGTACCTGGAGATCTCAAACGCTCCCTGCAGTCCTCCTATAACCTTCGTTGGCAGACCACTAAGATCAAGTATCTTGGTGTTTATATCACTTCTCACTATAAATTCCCTGTACTCTGAAAATTTCCTGTGACTGTTGACCAAGATTAAATCTGATCTGGCAAAATGGAGATCACATTATATCCTGGCTGGGTAGGATCATTGCTCTCAAAATGACAATCATGCCGCAACTTCTCTACCTTTTTCAAACTCTACCTGTGAGGGTTCCGGAGGGGGTTCTTAGGGATGCCCAGGCCTCATTCGTGAGGTTTGTATGGAACGACAAACCCCCACGAATAGCCTTCACTGTGATCCGGCTACCCCGCTCAGAGGGAGGCCGTGGATTCCCTGATGTTAAATTTTATTACTTGGCGAGTCATCTAAGTCAAATAGTGGCCACCTTTGCGCCCCATGGTTCTATTGCCTGGGTGGATTTTGCAGCTCTTTCATTGGGAGTTCGGTCATTGGCCTCGCTGTGGGGTCTGGGCAAATCACACCAGCTCACTCTAACGAGCTCCTCTCCTTCTCTTAAATTCCATCTCTCTATTTGGCATAAATCTCTTACGAAATAGAAGCTGTCCTCCTCATGCTCCCCTCTCACACCCCTCTGGGACAACCCTGATTTCCCCGCTGGGATTTCACCCTATCGGTTCACACCCTGGTTTGGTGCTGGGATCCATGTGGTGCATGATATTTCTCTACAGGGCCATTGGATGTCAATAGACGATATCAAATGTAGGTTTTCCTCGCTATTCCCTCCCTTTTTTTGAATACTTTCAGCTCCGTCACTTTCTTCTTTCCCTGCCCCAGGCTGATGCTCTGCGGGATCTTACCTCCTTTGAGTCTCCATGCACTACAAAACCTATATGTGGAGGGTTAATTTAGCTGATCTATTCTATGTTGGTTGGAGTGTCCTCGGGGCCGCAGACTCGCCATGAGCGGGAGTGGGAAAGGGACCTGGGTCCCCCACCAGACGATGCCTGTTGGGAGGAAGTTCGGGAGGGTATTGCTAAAAGCTCTCTCTCTACGAGACTCAAGGAGACATCCTATAAACTATATTATAGGTGGTATTACACCCCGGACAAACTATCTAAGATGTTCCCTTCTGCCACCCCGTTTGTTGGCGGGGATGCGGTCAACGTGGAACTCTCTTCCACATTTGGTGGACATGTCCACGTATTGTTCACTTCTGAAATAGGGTACTCGATATATTGAACTCCATATCTGGTTTAGCACTCGACCTGGACCCGTGGATGTTTTTATTGGCCCGTCCACATCCAGATCTTGACCCTCTTTTGAATAAACTGTTTTCACATATATTAGTGGCTGCTAAATCATTAATAGCTAAAAATTGGAAGGCCTCCGCTGCTCCTACTATTCCAGCTTTGAATAATTATATTTGGTTCGTTGCTAATATGGAAAAGATCACTTATTATCTACATGACTGTCCCCCCAAATTTGAACTAGTTTGGGGCCCCTGGTTGCTTATGATGTCTCCCCCAATTTGATGCTCAAACCGTTTTTTTTTTTTTTTTGTCCCCGTCCTCTGAGCTCCTGACCGTGCTGTACCTGGATCCTCCCTCCGGGCGCCGCCATGCCCTCCTTGATCTTTGATTATTGAGTGATGTCTAGCTGAAAGTGTCTATATAGTTATTGTAATGTGTATGCATTGTTCTTAGAATCATTCGATGTTCTTTCCTCCTCATGACATAGATTGGCTCTGTTCTTTTTTCTGCATCTGCCCCTCTTCTTTCTCTTTCTGCTCCCCCCCCCTCTCTCTTTCCTCTTCCCTGTTTTTTTCTTTTATGTATATGGTCCTCGTATAGGGGACGTCTTTGTTTGTTTGTTAAATACGATCAAAATTATTTGAACGAAAAATTTCCATGGAGACTGATTCTCACCCTTTAATGTACAACTATGTCAGTAATGTCTAACTTTGTCTCTCCTGGTATAAAGAGTTTATAAAAAAAAAAAAAAAAAACTGGGGTCATAATATCCTGAAGAAACTGCTAAAAATAAAAGACCATATATAAAATAAAAAAAAATAAAAAAAAAAAACACAACACAACCCAACAACATCAATACATCTTATTTTCGACTATTACAAGAGCCTACATTTTATTACTATACAAGTGGTCATCAAAATATATGAATATAAGATATTCATCCTGCAGGAATCCATATTTATACAGATGACAGTTTTGGTACAACTGCTATACTGCCATGGAATGGCAGCACATATGGTGTAATAGGTAGCCCAGCATCTCTGTAGCCCACACCCCCATTAGTGATGCCAACAACTGGGCACGTTCCCATCAACTATTTGACACCACTTAATTGCCTCAAATACTTTGCTTATGGTCAGTAACAGCCTTCTACACTGCCCTGCTATCTTATATGCCCCTTTTTGGGGATTCAGGAGAATATCCCCACTGCATCATGCTCATTACACACTGCAGTGAGTTAAAGCGCAACACAAGCACAATGGCATTTCCGATTGATTACAGGGGAATCGGGAGATGCATGCTCTCACAGGTTTGCTATTAGTGAATGCTTAAATGGTGTCAGGGCATGCTGGGGCATGTAGTGTCACGACAGCAGGAGGTTGACCAAGCCTGCACTACTCCATAAAAGGTTCTGCTGCTAAAGTCTGCATTATTTCCTCCAGAATAAGTGTAACAATACGGATTTAGAAAACAGAAAGCTACAAACCATTGGTTGGAGCCAAAAATCTTGGGAGCCAAAGCTGGAACAAGATAGTCAGCCAGGCAGAAACACATAACGAAACAGGATACACCAGAAAGAACTGATGGGTCCAAGTAATAGATCATCCTGTAAGAGAAGTACATTTTAGTATAAACAGTTGAAATTAAAAATACAGAAATTAAGTCAGCAACTCCTATTACTCCATTTATTGATTGCTAGGTGGAAACCATTTGTCATTCAGTGTCGTAGCTCAGACCAACCAAAAACAAAAAATAGGATTTTGGTACTTACCAGGTAAATCCTTTTTTTTTGAATCCATAGGGGGCACTGGAGTACTCTTGGGATATGGACGGTTCCACAGGAACTAGGCACTGAATAAATTAAAATTTGAGACTACTCCTCTCCTCCATATCCCAGAGTACCTCAGTGTTTTTTACTGAGCCGAACAGGAGCTATAGAGGTTGACAATGGAGAATTACATATAACAAAACGGACAACAATAAAGTTGACACATAACGTTACTGACAACTAACAGTTGACACCAAACCCGATAGAACTTGCTAATTTGAAGCAGTTGGTGAGAGTGTGTTACCATAAGATTCTCTGAACCTACCACAACCAGGTAAAACTGCTCTGGCTGGGCGTCCAGTGCCCCCTATGGATTCAATGAAAAGGATTTACCTGGTAAGTACCAAAATCCTATTTTCTTTTTCATCCACTAGGGGTCACTGGTACGTCCCAAGAGTACTCCAAAGTTTCCCCCGTGGGCGGGAGAGCCGTTTGGCACCTGTAACACTAGACGGCCAAAGCTAGATGCTGATGCCGCAAAAGTATCAAACTCGTAAAAGCGCACAAACGTGTGCACTGAATACCATGTAGCCGCACGGCAAAGCTGTGTCGTAGAAGCTCCACGACCAGCTGCCCATGACGTTCCCACAGAACGTGTGGAATGAGCTGTTACTGATGTAGGCGGCTGTAACCTAGCATGAAGGTAAGCCTGACGTATGCTCAGTTTTATCCATCTGGATAAGGTCTGCTTAGAAGCTGGCCAACCCATCTTGGCCGCATCATAGAGGATAAACAACGTATCCGTCTTACGAACTGTAGACGTTTGGGATACATAAACGCGTAGTGCGCGTACCACATCCAAGGTTCCAGAATCTCCTGTTAACACAGGAACTACTATTGGTTGATTGATGTGAAAAGAGGACACTACTTTTGGTAGGAAAGCGGGATTCGTCCGGAGTTCCGCTCTATCATCATGAAACACTAAATACGGTGGCTTGCATGACAAGGCACCCAAATCTGAAACACACCTTGCCGAAGCCAAGGCTAGGAGAAAAATTGTTTTCCAAGTGAGAAACTTAATATCCACTTGTTGTAAGGGTTCGAAATAAAAAGACTAAGAAATCTTAAACCAGATTCAAGTCCCATGGCGCAGTAGGTGGAGTGAATGGAGGCTGTACTCGGAGGACACCCTGCATAAAAGGTGTGTACCGACGGCAATAGAGCCAATCTTCTTTGAAAATAAATGGACAACGCAGATATCTGCACTTTTAATGTGGATAAACGCAGACCTCCATCTAACCCCATCTGTAGAAATAACAAAAGACGGGATAACTTGAAAGATGATGTCGGAAACTTCCGAGCTTCACACCAACCTATATAGGCACGCCAAATTCTGTAATAAGGAGCTGCCGTAACCGGCTTCCTAGCTCGTAACATGGTTGGTATAACAGATTCTGGAATGCCCTCTCTTCTTAAGAGGGCTGTCTCAACAGCCATCCCGGCAAACGCAGTCGCGCTAAATCGGGGTAAAGGAACGGACCCTGTTGTAACATGTCCGGACGTAGTGGGAGCGGCCAAGGATAGTCTGCGAGTAGACAGCGGAGATCCGAAAACCAAGCTCTCCGAGGCCAATGAGGCGCCACTAGTATGACTGTGACGGACTCTCTTTTGATCCGTTTTAGCAACAGAGGGAGCAGCGGAAACAGATACACGATACTGTATGGCCACGTGATTGTGAGAGCATCCACCGCCACTGCCTTTGGATCTCTCGTTCTGGACACGTACTGGGGCGTTTGATGATTGTGGCGAGATGCCATCAGGTCCACTTGCAGGTAACCCCACTTCTGGACCAGCATGTGAAACACTTCTGGATTTAATGCCCATTCTCCTGGATGAAAATCCCGACGGCTCAGAACTTCCGCCTCCCAGTTGTCCACTCCCGGAATGAATACTGCCGACAATATCACTTGGTGATACTCGGCCCAATTGAGGATTCGAGCTACTTCCCGCATTGCCATGCGGCTTTTCGTTCCTCCTTGTTTGTTGATGTATGCGACCGCCGTCGCATTGTCTGACTGCACCTGAACAGCCTGAGCCTGCAGCATATGCACTGCTTGTCGTAGCGCATTGTAAATTGCCCGGAGTTCCAGGACATTTATAGACAGCAATCTTTCGTGATCCGCCCAGAGACCCTGGAGCTGATAATTTTGAACTACAGCTCCCCAACCTCTGAGACTCGCGTCCGCCGTGAGAATTATCCAATTCCAGGCGCCGAACCGTTTTCCTGCGGTTAGATTCTGTACTTTGAGCCACCAGAGTAGAGACACTCTGGCCCTTGGAGACAACCTCACCCTGCGGTGAATCTGCAGATGCGAGCCCGACCACTGTGCGAGCACATCCAGTTGAAAAGGACGTGAGTGAAGTCTTCCGAACTGAAGCGCTTCGAAAGCCGCCACCATTGTGCCTAAGAGGCGAATGCACAAATGAACAGAGACTGTGCGTGGCTTAATCACTAATTGTACCAGATGACGAATGACCTGTACTTTCTGTTCGGGTAGGTAAATTCTTTGATTTACCGTATCGAGAATCATACCTAGGAATTGAAGTCGTTGAGACGGAATTAGATGTGATTTCTTGAAGTCGTCAATCCAACCGTGGTGAACCAGTACATTGTATGTCAGCAACGCCTGTTGAAGGAGCATTTGTTGAGACGAAGCTTTGATGAGTAAATCGTCCAAGTACGGAACTATTATCACTCCCAGGGATCTGAGATGAGCTATCATCACATACATCACCTTGGTGAATACCCGAGGCGCTGACGAGAGGCCAAACGGTAGAGCCTGAAACTGGTAATGGTTCTGCCATATTGCAAACCGCAATAACCTTTGATGAGGTGGCCAAATCGGAATGTGTAAGTACGCATCCTTGAGATCCAGGGCAATCATGAATTCCTGTGGCTCTAGGCCTGCAATTACTGACCGCAGAGATTCCATCTTGAATCTGTAGTAAGTGACGTACTGATTGAGACCCTTTAAGTTCAATATTGGCCTGACCGAGCCATCCGGCTTTGGTACCACAAACAGACTGGAATAATAACCCTGACCCTGTTGGTGTACAGGGACCGGAATCAAAACTGCTGCATCCAGCAGAGACTGAATGTCAATCTGCAGAACCGCCTTCTTATCGTCCGACACAGGCAGTCCTGTCCTGAAAAACCGCATTGGCGGTAGACAGTCGAACTCTATTTTGTAACCTTTTAAAACTAAATCGCGGATCCACCCATCTGTGGACGTCTGAAGCCACGCCAACTGGAATGTCTGAAGGCGTGCTCCCACAATAGGAGATCCGAGATGGGCTGGGAGCCCGTCATGCCACTGGCTTGCCGGTGACTTTAGTATCCTGACGAGTGGTATTGGTTTGTTGGAAACCACGTCCCCGACCTCGTCTACCAGGTGTGGCCGTTCCCCTGCCACGCCCGCGAAAGGACTGAGGTCTAAAGGATTTGAACGCCGGTCCAGAATATCTCCTTCTAGGTACTGTTGGAGGCAATGGTAAGAAAACCGACTTTCCTCCCGTGGCATCAGAAATCCATTTGTCCAATTCAGGACCAAACAACTTCTCGCCCCCCGTAAGGTAACGCTTCTATACCTTTTTTGACCTCTGCCTCCGCTTGCCAAGAACGTAGCCAGAGCGCTGGTCGTGCTGTAACTAGCGATGATGAAAGGCGAGAAGTGAGCTGACATACGTCAGTAGAAGCTGTACATAGATAGCAGCTTCCCAGATTTGATCAGCGAGAAGTATAAGGTGATCATCACTTAAGGCAGACTTGAGTTCTGTTATCCATACCATTAGCGCCTTAGTTACCCAAATGCCACCCAACCCAGGTCTAAGCAACACTCCTGCTGCTGTATACATGGACTGTAGCATAGCTTCTATTTTACGGTCCGAAGGGTCCTTAAGCGTAGTAGCAGTTGGTACTGGTATGGTTAATTTCTTTGTACGTTTAGACACAGACGAATCCACCAATGGCGGATTCTCCCATGTAGCTGTTACAGAGTCTGGAAATGGATAACTAGACCTAAATCTGTGAGGTATAGAAAACCGTTTATCCGGATTCTTTCTTGTTTCTAGTAACATTTTATTAAGAGATTCCGAAACAGGAAAACACATTGGAGTTCTCTGTCGTTTAGTAAAGACGACCTCATCATTTGTCAGAGGCTCCTCAGTTCTGTAAACTTCAGAGACTGACGCACTGCTCTGATGAGATTATCAATGCCCGGGCTGTCAAAATCGTCACCATCTGACTGCTGGTCTACTTCGCCCTCCTCAACCTCATCTTGTACAGTGATGCCTGGCATAGAATCGTCAGAAAGCAACATAGCAGAAATCGGTAAATTATAAGACAAATGAAACTTATCCCTCGTACCCAAAGAGGATTTGGACTTTTGGTTTGGCTGAGACTCCTCCGGTAGTTCTAGCGGTCTCACCCTAGATTCAGATCTTGCCGCCTCTCGCTCTTGCCGAGTGGCGGCCAATTCTGATTGCAATCCAGCCAGGACATCTGCAAGCATAGCCCATGGCGGGTCCGGGGTTGAAATTGGCTTTGAAACCGGAGCAGAAATTGTATTTGTCTCTGAATTTACAAAACATACTGTACATGTGGTAGATCCATCCGGGAATACACTCTTACAGACATTGCGGTGAAACTGCTTTTTAGACTTTGCTGGTGTCTTACTCATTATGCAGACAGACAATACAAAATACAAAGACAGACAACTTGCGCGACTCAGTAAATAGCACTAAGGTGTCTCTATAAATATATATCTGGCCAAGTGCAGTGCACGCCAGCAATATGCCTGATCCCAAATTCCCCCTAACACCCCTGCGCCTTCAATGGAGGAGAGATGTAATACAGGAAATTCTGGAATACAACATGAAAAACAACAGGAAGCATGGTTAAATATATCCCCATGCTCACAGTATAACACAAAGTGCAGACTTATAATTATGTAAGCAGATTTAATAAACATCTTATGTTGCATTCAAACCTGCACATATAACTTGTATCCTGTTTAACAAAGGCTTAATAGCCTATTGTAATACATATGCAGCGCTGCTGTATTTTTTATAAACAAGAGTTGAACATGAGATTTTACTATGGAGCCTGCCTTTTTCAACTAACTCTCATTTGTGTGCCCCCCGTGCTCCGTGTACCGCTCACTATACACGGAGGCCGGGCTATGGTGGAGAGGGAGCCGGAAGCGGCATCGGGAGCCGGGGAGCGCGCTGAATAGAGCCGTGGAGCGGCCTATGCATAAATCAACGTGGCCGGCGCGGCTCAGAGCGGCAGCGTAACCAGCGTTGGGGGGCTGAAAGCAGCGGCGGGCGGCCACACACACACAGTATCCCCACACAGTGGGGCGGCAGCGTGAGCTGACAGTCCCGTCCCAACATACCTGGACCCTGTGGTGAGGGCTATGACGGGGCTTCTTCTGTAAGCTCCGTCCAGCCTTTTCTGCAGGAATCCTGCACGTGGTGGTGAGGGAGCTCTTTCAGAGAGGCCCGACACCCACAGCTGCTTCAGCAGCTTCCACTATCCCGGACCCTCGCATTTCTGGAAGGGGGGGGGGGGGGGGAAGGGATGTGGAACATTGGGGGGGGGGGGAAATCAAAAAAAATAAATAAAAAAAAATCAAAAGAAATCCAATAATTGTGTACCAACTCCACAAGCCTTGTTGCTCTGTGAGCACCGAAAAAACACTGAGGTACTCTGGGATATGGAGGGTAGGAGTAGTCTCAAATTTTAATTTATTCAGTGCCTAGTTCCTGTGGAACCGTCCATATCCCAAGAGTACTCCAGTGACCCCTAGTGGATGAAAAAGAAATTCAGTTTACTATAACACTATATTATTATGCAAAACTAATGATTAATTTCTCTTTTAAGAGCCACATAATGTGAGTGAGGAGTGGGGGTGGACATGGGGGAAAAAAAAAAAAAGAAAAAAAAAGAGGACAATAGCTTGCTGCAGTAAGGGTGTCATTTTCCAGTCAATAAGTCTATGGAGACTATTCCATCTAAGCCTGAAATGACTAATGGCGAACTATGGGCCTAATTCAGCATGGATCGATATTCTGACAAATTGCAGTTGTTTGCGAGTAGAAAGGCGCCGCCCTGACAGGAAAAGACGCCCGTGCAAGTATGTGAATGCATCGCAGATCGCTATCCATCCGCAGATGCATCCGCAATATCAACATTTTTTTTGCATCGGGGCAATTGTAAGTAGGTCTGAGGCTGCCACGGCCTAAAAGTGGTCTGCGCTGACGTCCGAGACCCTCCCAAAAAACGCCTGCGTTTTTCTAACACACCCAGAAAAACAAGATTTATGGTAAGAACTTACCTTTGTTAAATCTCTTTCTGCAAGGTACACTGGGCTCCACAAGGATAGACAATGGGGTGTAGAGTAGGATCTTGATCCGAGGCACCAACAGGCTCAAAGCTTTGACTGTTCCCAGAATGCACAGCGCCGCCTCCTCTATAACCCCGCCTCCCTGCACAGGAGCTCAGTTTTTAGTTAACAAGCCCAATGCAGTAGCAGGAAAAAAGAGACGACAACGTTAGTAGCCACATACACCACACTCTCACGACAGGAGAAGTGTCAGCGGCTAATGCCATACCAACCCAAAGAAGCTAAGCGTGTCAGGGTGGGCGCCATGTGGAGCCCAGTGTACCTCGCAGAAAGATTTAACAAAGGTAAGTTCTTACCATAAATCTCGTTTTCTGCCGCGGGGTACACTGGGCTCCACAAGGATAGACATTGGGGATGTCCTAAAGCAGTTCCTTATGGGAGGGGACGCACTATAGCGGGCACAAGAATCCGACGTCCAAAGGAAGCATCCTGGGAAGCGGCAGTATCGAAGGCATAGAACCTTATGAACGTGTTCACTGAGGACCACATAGCCGCCTTGCACAATTGTTCAAGGGTCGCACCACAGCGGGCCGCCCAAGAAGATCCAACAGACCAAGCAGAATGGGCCGTAATGTGAGCAGGAGCAGACAGACCAGCCCTCACATAAGCATGTGCAAACACCATTCTAATCCATCTGGCCAAAGTTTGCTTGTGAGCAGGCCAGCCCCGTTTGTGAAATCCAAACAGTACAAAGAGAGAATCAGATTTCCTAATAGAAGCAGTTCTTTTCACATAGATACGGAGAGCCCGTACCACATCCAAAGACCTCTCTTTGGGAGACAAATCAGGAGAAACAAGTGCCGGAACCACAATCTCCTGGTTAAGGCGGAACGAGGAAACCACCTTAGGTAAATATCCGGGACGAGTCCTAAGAACCGCCTGGTCATGGTGAAATATCAGATATGGGGAACTACAGGACAAGGCACCCAAATCAGACACTCCTCTAGCTGAAGCAATAGCCAGCAGAAACACCACCTTAAGGGAAAGCCACTTAAGATCAGCTGAACCAAGGAGGTTCAAACGGAGACTCTTGTAACGCCTCCAAAACCGACAAGTCCCAAGGAGCCACAGGCGGGACATAGGGTGTGTTGTGTATCCAACCTCCCCGAGTAAAGGTATGCACATCAGGTAAGGTCGCAATTTTTCTCTGAAACCACACCGACAAGGCAGAAACATGAACCTTGAGGGAGGCCAGACGCAGGCCTAAGTCCAGGCTCTGCTGAAAAAAAGCCAACAGCTTGGCTATACTAAACTTGGAAGAGTCATAATCGTTACATGCGCACCAAACAAAGTAAGAATGCCAGACCCTATAGTAAATCCGAGCAGAAGCCGGTTTCCGGGCCCGCAACATAGTTTGAATGACCGCCTCAGAAAACCCTTTAGCCCTTAAGACGGAAGCTTCAAGAGCCACGACGTCAAAGACAGCCGGGCTAGGTCCTGGTAGACACAGGGGCCCTGAACGAGGAGGTCTGGGCGTTGTGGAAGTAAAATTGGATGCTCTGACGATAAGCCTTGCAGGTCTGAGAACCAGTGCCGTCTTGGCCACGCTGGAGCTATGAGAAGCAGAATTCCTTTTTCTTGCTTGAACTTCCGAATTACCTAGGCAGGAGTGACACCGGGGGGGGGGGGGGGGGGGGGCGGGGGGGGGGTTTACATGTACGGCAGGCGAAACCTCCACGGCACCGCCAGCGCATCCACGAATGCTGCTTGAGAATCCCTTGTCCTTGCTCCGAAGACCGGAACCTTGTGATTGTGTCGAGACGCCATCAGATCTACGTCTGGAAGACCCCACTTTTCCACTAGGAGTTGAAACACTTCTGGATGGAGGCCCCACTCGCCGGCATGTACGTCCTGACGACCGAGAAAGTCCGCTTCCCAATTCAGGACTCCCGGAATGAAGATTGCCGATATGGCCGGTAGATGGCGTTCCGCCCAATGTAGAATCCGTGAGACTTCCTTCATTGCCAGATTGCTTCGAGTGCCGCCTTGATGATTTATGTAAGCCACTGTGGTGGCGTTGTCAGACCGCACTTGAACAGGATGGTTCTGAATTAAATGCTGGGCTAGGTTCAATGCATTGAAGACCGCCCGCAATTCCAGAATGTTGATTGAGGGGAGGGATTCCTCCTTGCTCCACCGACCCTGAAGGGAGTGTTGCTCCAGCACCGCGCCCCAACCTCTTAGACTGGCATCTGTCGTCAACAGGACCCAGTTGGATATCCAGAAGGGTCGGCCCCTGCACAATTGTTGGTCCTGGAGCCACCAGAGCAGCGACAGACGGACTTCCGGAGTCAATGAGATCATTTGAGACCTGATCCGGTGAGGTAGGCCGTCCCACTTGGCTAAAATCAGCCTCTGGAGGGGGCGAGAATGGAATTGAGCATACTCCACCATGTCGAATGCCGATACCATGAGGTCCAGCACCTGCACTGCCGAATGTATCGACACCTGCGGACGAGAAAGGAAGCAACGAATCCTGTCCTGAAGCTTCAGGACTTTCTCCTGACACAAAAACAACCTCTGGTATTGAGTGTCTAATAGCGCTCGCAGATGCACCATGCTCTGAGCAGGGATCAGGGAGGATTTCTTCCAGTTGATGAGCCACCCGTGGGCTTGCAGAAACCGGACCGTCCTATCTAGATGACGTAGGAAAAGTTCTGGGGAATTTGCCAGGATTAACAAGTCGTCCAGATACGGCAGTATCATGACCCCTTGACGGCGGAGTACCACCGTCATGACTTTGGTGAAGACTCGCGGAGCAGTTGTTAAACCAAAAGGTAACGCCCAAAACTGGTAATGGAGTTTGCCAATAGCAAACCTCAGGTATTGCGATGTGACGCTGCTATAGGAATATGCAGGTAAGCATCCTGTATGTCCAGGGAGACCATGTAGTCCCCAGGTTCCAAGGCCAGAACTATAGAGCGAAGGGTTTCCATACGGAACTTGGAAACCTTCACAAACCTGTTCAATGCCTTGAGGTTGAGAATGGGCCGGGAGGACCCATTCAGTTTCGGGACTAGAAACAGCAGAGAATTATACCCCCGGCCCCTCTGCGCAAGAGGCACCTGTACTACGACTCCTGCATCCAGGAGGGTCTATACCACCGAATGCAGAGTGTTTGCCTTTGTCTGGTCCAACGGGACGTTTGTCTGGCAAAATTGATGAGGGAGTCGGTTTTTGAAGGCTATGGCGTAATCTCAAATGACGACTTTCCATACCCAGGCATCTGAAGTGGTCTTCAACCATTCCTGGGTATACCCTAGAAGCCGGCCTCCCACCCTGGGATCCCCCAGGGGGGAGGCCCGCCCAGTCATGCGGCAGGCTTATCGGCCTTGGAAGCTGGCAGACGGGCCGCCCAGGCTCTTTTGGGCTTTGGCTCACCAGGTTTGGAAGTGCGGGCCTGCTTGTTGTACGCCTGACCTTTTGCTTTACCTGAAGGACGAAAGGGGCGAAAGGAAGTACCTTTAGCCTTCGACACAGAAGGAGCGGTACTTGGCAGACAGGCAGTTTTGGCAGTAGCCAAGTCAGCCACTATCTTATTTAAGTCCTCCCCAAACAGAATATCTCCCTTGAAAGGGAGTACCTCCAGGGTTTTTCTAGAGTCCAGATCCACAGACCAGGATCTCAGCCACAATATCCGGCGAGTCAGGACTGACGTAGTAGAGGCCTTGGCTGCCAGGATACCGGCATCAGAAGCCGCCTCTTTAATATAGCGAGAAGCTGTGACAATATATGACAAGCATTGTCTAGCATGGTCAGAGGAGATTTCAGCTTCCAACTCCAAGTCCCATGCTTCTATAGCCTCTGCAGCCCATGTTGCTGCAATAGTGGGCCTTTGTGCAGCACCCGTGAGGGTGTAAATCGCTTTCAGACAACCCTCCACACATTTATCCGTAGGCTCTTTTAGAGACGTGACAAGTAGAGCTGAGGAAACCACCATCCTAGCCACATGAGTCTACTGGAGGAGGAGTTTCCCAATTCTTAGACAGCTCTGGTGCGAGGGGATAGCGAGCCAGCATCTTCTTTTGAGGCACAAACTTCGTACCCGGGTTTTCCCAGGGTTCCTGACGTATATCCACTAGGTGGTCAGAGTGAGGTAAAACTTGTTTAACCACCTTCTGACGCTTTACCCTATCTGGTTTCTTAGGAGGGACAGATGGCTCGGGATCATCCGTAATCTGTAGAATTAATTTAATAGCCTCCAAAAGATCAGGAACATCCACATGTGAACTACCCTCCCCATCAGCAGTATCTGAGTCAGAACCTGTGGGGTCAGTATAAGTGCCGTCTTCATCAGACGAGGCGTCAGTGACAGCAGTGGATTGTGAGGAGACAAGCGCTCGCTTAGAGGACCCCTTGGGCTTAGGCGAGCGATGGTCAGACTTTTTAGTAGTCAAGGACTGGTTCAACTTCTTCAATTGAGCAGATAAATCGTCCGCCCACGGCGGATTAGCTGCAGGGACCACATACAGTTGTACCGGCATAGGGGGTCCCAGTTTATTAACTAGCGTATGTAGTAGCGTGGAAAAAGCGGCCCACGGTGGGTCATTATGTACCTCCGTTGCCACAGTCCCACTGGGGGGCAAGGAGCCCCCAGAACCAGAGCCCACAGCTGCTATATTCTCCTCATAGGGATCTGTGGCTTCAGCAACACCGGCAGTGTGTTCAGCCCCAGAACCGTACCCTCAGAAGCAGACATGATATAACTTGCAGTATCAGGTAACACAGTACAATTGGCAGCAGCACAATACCTCTTACCCAAACCCCTGCGCAGTGTAGTCAGCACTAGCAGAGATAAAGGAAAGATATGGTGACTAAATCACAGAGAAAAATACGTATAAAAGTATATCTTAGTGAAAATCCTATATCAATATAAAACCTGACTCACCAAGCCCCCTCAGGTTATAGAATATAGGGATAGCAAGTTGAGTGAAAGACACGAAATGGACACCACTCAGCTATTTAATGCACACACAGATAGTAATAACCTCTGCATTGTACAAACTGTGACTAACAACAATACTGCACTGGACTAGTGTATGTGTGTGTGTATATTATATATATATATATATATATATATATATATATATATATATATATATATATATATATATATATATATATATATATATATATATATATATATAGTTAATAGATATAACACTGCACAGTAAGAACTGGATGTATATCACAGGGTAATTGTACTAGAAAACTCTGACTAGAAAACTCTGCAGGTCTAAGCCTTATCCCCCTGCTGGCAAAACCACCGGGTACTGTGGGCTACTGAAATGGTTTAGAGAGAAAACCTGACCTGCACCCATGCCCTGGTGATCTAGTGGGATCGCATGTACTGCCAGTGTCCAACGCCAGCGCGCACGGCCCGCCTCCCAGTGACCGCGCCGGATCGCGATAAAGACCGGGTCCCGCAAGCGGGACCCACCCACCACCTCCCGAAGCGCAGCCACGCGTTCCCGGAGAGCCCCCGTCATGTATGCCTGATGTGAAGAAAACCGGAGCCTCCTGCTGTAGTTACACGGCAACCAGGGCTCGGGAGTGTATAGCGCCGCTGGGGAGAGCTGGAGCTGCAGCAGTGAATGTCTTCATACATATACCTCCGCTGCTGCCCTTGAAGTCTTCACTTTTTTCTTCAAAAAAAGCTCTTCTTAGGGCTGCCTGGAGCAGCCCCTCTGTTATGTGCCTGCTTACTGCAGCACCAACTACAAAACTGAGCTCCTGTGCAGGGAGGCGGGGTTATAGAAGAGGCGGCGCTGTGCATTCTGGGAACAGTCAAAGCTTTGAGCCTGTTGGTGCCTCGGATCAAGATCCTACTCTACACCCCAATGTCTATCCTTGTGGAGCCCAGTGGAGCCCGAAGCAGAAATGGCACGTTTTCTGTCAAACAGCGGCTACATTGCGATTATGATCTGTACACTATTTCTGTCGCTATTACCCCATGCGCGTGTGCAATCATACGACAATCGGTAGACTCTCATTAGTGATTTGTGCTGAATTAGGCCCTATATTTCTGTAAGGTAGCCGACAAATGATACACAATGTTTAAGATCATAACTGACAGACAAAGCTGCAGCATAAAAAGATCTGTACAACTGACAGGTGCTAGAACTAGTCAGATCAGACCGTCCGTTTGCTCAGAGCATGACAGACATGAAATGGGTCCATTTAATAAACAAACATTTACTTACAGAAACACAAAAGAAACTGCTCCCATTATAGCAGCTGGAAACCATGGCTTCTCCCAGCGAAGGACACGATCAGCAAGCAGGACCACTTCACCCCACCCTTGGAAATGCTCCTCAAGGCTAGCAGTCTCCGCAGCCTGCAAAGCAAACGTGATGTTCAGTCATTAATGTTCAAGACATTAAGGGAACTCAGTCAGTATTTTGTATTAACAGCAAGTCTTTACTCATCAACTGGATATTTTTACCCTAGCTATTACAGTATATTCACAACAGGTCGTGAGACTAAATGTAAAAAGTGCTTTCATCCAGAGACAAAGGGAGAAATTTTGTGGAGAGCCACAGTTCTTATTCACACAACTGTGCGCTGTAGGTTATCTTCACAACTTAAGGTGGGTACACACTAGGCGATGTATACACACTGTGCGAAATCACTAATGATATCGCTCAGTGACAGAGCATGCAGTTTTGGAGTCCAAATTTAGATGTATGGACAGGAGGGTCGTTAACGACTTGCGGGGCCGCGCACTGCTTGTCAGCGGCATACACACTTAGCGATAAAAATAAATAACCTCACTCAGGAAGGGTCAAAATGAGTGACGCTGTTTACTTTATGGATAAGTATGTACCCACTTTAAGACCGGATTAGCACATCTGCACTCATCAGGCAGCATTATTCCTCCATGAGGATTCCTGCAGTTATACTATATCACGTGTGCTCACTTCACCTACTTTGGCAGTAGCACCAGCTACTACCTGGCCTTATGTTTAATCTTGTACTTGTAAGTGGTATGTAGCCCTTTCTATTGGCCCACAAGACCCTTCTAAAAGTGTAATCCATACAAGCTAAAACAGCTGTATAAGACTGGGACATGCAAGGGCACTAAGGGGGGGGGGGGGGGGGAGGGGGGGGGGACACAACACAACAACCAACATAATGCTGAATACAAGAATATGTACCAAATGTTTTGCAATCGTCATCAAATGGACAAATACAATGTACAGCCTTCCTAATAAGAATTATTAATTAACCAACCAACCAACCACAAAACAAATGTAATTTAAAAATCAGTCAGATCATTATCTGGCAAGTCGGTAAATGTTATTCAGTGAAGCCGACCCCCCACACCACCCACCCTATTTATCTCCACAAATCCGCCGTAGTTAACCCTTCAAAGCCAAGTTTGGGAACAGTGGATGTCACTTCAGTGCGTTCAGCGTATTAATCTATTAGTTCCTGGATGCAGATTTCATGTTATTAGAGCTGTATGAATCAGGGTTGCAGTTGCAACTAACACATGTGCCCAGATACCGACCTTTGTCCTCACTACCCAAACTTCAACAAGGCTGTCTTTGACAGTTTCAGTGCATCAACTGGGACCCACTGAACCAGTTTCCCCTATATGTATAGTTTATAACCCAGCACTATTACAGCAAGCAGAACCACAATACTTTAGTTGCTGTGAACAATGCTATAATCAGGTTTCTGCATGGATGTGCAGCTCTAGAATGCCATCACCCATTACCAACTGGTCACCAACTGCTGCAGTACTGGGAGAAGGGGCATAGTAATAGTGCATACTCTTTGCTCTGATGACTATATATGGTTTGGCGATACTAGGCTGGACACCAACCTGTTATTTTAGGTGTATGGCTACAGGCTGGTAAACTGAATATATGCTTACTACCGTTACTACCTGCTTTGAATTGCTAGCTTCTAAACTTTTAGGGCCGATATAAAAAATAAATAAATAAATAAATAAATAAGAATTTACTTACCGATAATTCTATTTCTCTAACGTCCTAAGTGGATGCTGGGGACTCCGTAAGGACCATGGGGAATAGCGGCTCCGCAGGAGACTGGGCACATCTAAAGAAAGCTTTAGGACTAACTGGTGTGCACTGGCTCCTCCCCCTATGACCCTCCTCCAAGCCTCAGTTAGATTTCTGTGCCCGACGAGAAGGGTGCACACTAGGGGCTCTCCTGAGCTTCTTAGTGAAAGTTTTAGTTTAGGTTTTTTATTTTCAGTGAGACCTGCTGGCAACAGGCTCACTGCATCGAGGGACTAAGGGGAGAAGAAGCGAACTCACCTGACTGCAGAGTGGATTGGGCTTCTTGGCTACTGGACATTAGCTCCAGAGGGACGATCACAGGTTCAGCCTGGATGGGTCCCGGAGCCGCGCCGCCGGCCCCCTTACAGAGCCAGAAGAGCGAAGAGGTCCGGAAAAAGCGGCGGCAGAAGACGTTCCTGTCTTCAATAAGGTAGCGCACAGCACTGCAGCTGTGCGCCATTGCTCTCAGCACACTGCATACTCCGGTCACTGAGGGTGCAGGGCGCTGGGGGTGGGCGCCCTGAGACGCAATAAAACACGATTAAAATACCTTACATGGCAAAAAATACATCACATATAGCTCCTGGGCTATATGGATGCATTTAACCCCTGCCAGAATGTACAAAAAACCGGGAGATAAGGCCGCCGAAAAGGGGGCGGAGCCTATCTCCTCAGCACACTGAGGCCATTTTCCCTCACAGCTCAGTTGGAGGGAAGCTCCCCTGGCTCTCCCCTGCAGTCACTACACTACAGAAAAGGTTAAAAAAGAGAGGGGGGCACTAATTAGGCGCAGTATTAACAATACAGCAGCTATAAGGGGAAAAACACTTATATAAGGTTATCCCTGTATATATATATATATAGCGCTCTGGTGTGTGCTGGCAAACTCTCCCTCTGTCTCCCCAAAGGGCTAGTTGGGTCCTGTCCTCTATCAGAGCATTCCCTGTGTGTGTGCTATGTGTCGGTACGTTTGTGTCGACATGTATGAGGAGAAAAATGATGTGGAGACGGAACAGAGTGTCTGTAACAGTGATGTCACCCCCTAGGGGGTCGACACCTGAGTGGATGTACTGTTGAAAATTACGTGACAGTGTCAGCTCTGTATAAAAAAACAGTGGTTGACATGAGACAGCCGGCTACTCAGCTTGTGCCTGTCCAGACGTCTCATAGGCCTCTAAAGCGCCCGTTACCTCAGATGGCAGATACAGACGCCGACACGGATACCGACTCCTGTGTCGACGGTGAAGAGACAACCGTGATTTCCAGTAGGGCCACACGTTACATGATTGTGACAATGGAAAATGTGTTATACATTTCTGATAATACGAGTACCACCAAAAAGGGGTATTATGTTCGGTGAGGGAAAAACTACCTGTAGTTTTCCTGAATCTGAGAAATAAAATGAGGTGTGTGATGATGCGTGGGTTTCCCCCCGATAACAATTGATAATTTCTTAAAAAGTATTGGCTGTATTCCCTTTCCCGCCAGAGGTTAGGGTGCGTTGGGAAACACCCCCTAGGGGGGGATAAAGCGCTCACACGCTTGTAAGAACAAGGGCTCTACCCTCTCATGAGAGGGCCGCCCTTAAGGATCCTGCTGATAGAAAGCAGGAGGGTATCCAAAAAATAAGAATTTACTTACCGATAATTCTATTTCTCGGAGTCCGTAGTGGATGCTGGGGTTCCCAGGGGGATAGCGGCTCCGCAGGAGACAGGGCACAAAAAGTAAAGCTTTAGGATCAGGTGGTGTGCACTGGCTCCTCCCCCTATGACCCTCCTCCAAGCCTCAGTTAGGATACTGTGCCCGGACGAGCGTACACAATAAGGAAGGATTTATGAATCCCGGGTAAGACTCATACCAGCCACACCAATCACACTGTACAACCTATGATCTGAACCCAGTTAACAGCATGATAACAGCGGAGCCTCTGAAAAGATGGCTCACAACAAATAACCCGATTTTTGTAACTATGTACAAGTAATGCAGATAATCCGCACTTGGGATGGGCGCCCAGCATCCACTACGGACTCCGAGAAATAGAATTATCGGTAAGTAAATTCTTATTTTCTCTATCGTCCTAGTGGATGCTGGGGTTCCTGAAAGGACCATGGGGATTATACCAAAGCTCCCAAACGGGCGGGAGAGTGCGGATGACTCTGCAGCACCGAATGAGAGAACTCCAGGTCCTCCTTAGCCAGGGTATCAAATTTGTAGGATTTTACAAACGTGTTTGCCCCTGACTAAATAGCCGCTCGGCAAAGTTGTAAAGCCGAGACCCCTCGGGCAGCCGCCCAAGATGAGCCCACCTTCCTTGTGGAATGGGCATTTACATATTTTGGCTGTGGCAGGCCTGCCACAGAATGTGCAAGCTGAATTGTATTATACATCCAACTAGCAAAAGTCTGCTTAAAAGCAAGAGCACCCAGTTTGTTGGGTGCATACAGGATAACAGCAAGTCAGTTTTCCTGACTCCAGCCGTCCTGGAACCTATATTTTCAGGGCCCTGACCACATCTAGCAACTTGGAGTCCTCCAAGTCCCTAGTAGGCGCAAGACACCACAATAAGCTGGTTCAGGTGAAACACTAACACCACCTTAGGGAGAGAACTGGGGACGAGTCCGCAGCTCTGCCCTGTCCGAATGGACAAACAGATATGGGCTTTTTTGAGAAAAAAAACCACCAATTTGACACTCGCCTGGTCCAGGCCAGGTCCAAGAGCATGTTCACTTTTCATGTGAGATGCTTCAAATCCACAGATTTGACTGGTTTTAAACCAATGTGTTTTGAGGAATCCCAGAACTACGTTGAGATCCCACAGTGCCACTGGAGGCACAAAAGGGGGTTGTATATGCAATACTCCCTTGACCAACTTCTGGACTTCAGGAACTGAAGCCAATTCTTTCTGGAAGAAAAATCGACAGGGCCGAAATTTGAACCTTAATGGACCCCAATTTGAGGCCCATAGACACTCCTGTTTGCAGGAAATGCAGGAATCGACAGAGTTGAAATTTCTTCGTGGGGCCTTCCTGGCCTCACACCACGCAACATATTTTCGCCACATGTGGTGATAATGTTGTGCGGTCACCTCCTTTCTGGCTTTGACCAGGGTAGGAATGACCTCTTCCTGAATGCCTTTTCCCTTAGGATCCGGCGTTCCACCGCCATGCCGTCAAACGCAGCTGCGGTAAGTCTTGGAACAGACATGGTACTTGCTGAAACAAGTCCCTTCTTAGCGGCAGAGGCCATAAGTCCTCTGTGAGCATCTCTTGAAGTTCCGGGTACCAAGTCCTTCTTGGCCAAACCGGAGCCATGAGTATAGTTCTTACTCCTCTACGTCTTATAATTCTCAGTACCTTAGGTATGAAAAGCAGAGGATGGAACACATACACCGACTGGTACACCCACGGTGTTACCAGAACGTCCACAGCTATTGCCTGAGGGTCTCTTAACCTGGCGCAATACCTGTCCCGTTTTATGTTCAGACGGGACGCCATCATGTCCACCTTTGGTAATTCCCAACGGTTTACAATTATGTGGAAAACTTCCCCATGAAGTTCCCACTCTGCCGGGTGGAGGTCGTGCCTACTGAGGAAGTCTGCTTCCCAGTTTCCATTCCCGGAATGAAACACTGCTGACAGTGCTATCACATGATTTTCCGCCCAGCGAAAAGTCCTTGCAGTTTTTGCCACTGCCCTCCTGCTTCTTGTGCCGCCCTGTCTATTTACGTGGGCGACTGCCGTGATGTTTTATCCCACTGGATCAATACCGGCTGACCTTGAAGCAGAGGTCTTGCTAAGCTTAGAGCATTATAAATTTACCCTTAGCTATATTTATGTGGAGAAAAGTCTCCAGACTTGATCACACTCCCTGGAAATTTTTTCCTTGTGTGACTGCTCCCCAGCCTCTCGGGCTGGCCTCCGTGGTCACCAACATCCAAAACTGAATGCCGAATCTGGGGCCCTCTAGAAGATGAGCACTCTGTAACCACCACAGGAGAGACACCCTTGTCCTTGGATATAGGGTTATCCGCTGATGCATCTGAAGATGCGATCCGGACCATTTGTCCAGCAGATCCCACTGAAAAGTTCTTGCATGAAATCTGCCGACTGGAATTGCTTCGAAGGAAGTCACCATTTTTTTACCATGGCCCTTGTGCAATGATGCACTGATTTTAGGAGGTTCCTGACTAGCTCGGATAACTCCCTGGCTTTCTCTTCCGGGAGAAACACCTTTTTCTGGACTGTGTCCAGAATCATCCCTAAGCACAGCAGACTTGTCGGGATCAGCTGCGATTTTGGAATATTTAGAATCCACCCCTGCTGTTGTAACAGTATCCGAGATAGTGCTACTCCGACCTCCAACTGTTCCCTGGACTTTGCCCTTATCAGGAGATCGTCCAAGTAAGGGATAATTAAGACGCCTTTTCTTCGAAGAAGAACCATCATTTCGGCCATTACCTTGGTAAAGACCCGGGGTGCCGTGGACAATCCAAACGGCAGCGTCTGAAACTGATAGTGACAGTTCTGTACCACGAACCTGAGGTACCCTTAGTGATAAGGGCAAATTTGGGACATGGAGGTAAGCATCCCTGATGTCTCGGGACACCAGATAGTCCCCTTCTTCCCGGTTCGTTATCACTGCTCTGAGTGACTCCATCTTGATTTGAACCTTTGTAAGTGTTCAAATTTTTTTTTTAGATTTAGAATAGGTCTCACCTAGCCTTCTGGCTTCAGTACCACAATATAGTGTGGAATAATACCCCTTTTCTTGTTGTAGGAGGGGTAATTTAATTATCACCTGCTGGGAATACAGCTCGTGAATTGTTTCCCATACTGCCTCCTTGTCGGAGGGAGACCTTGGTAAAGCAGACTTCAGGAGCCTGCGCAGGGGAAACGTCTCGACATTCCAATCTGTACCCCTGGGATACTACTTGTAGGATCCAGGGGTCCTGTACGGTCTCAGCGTCATGCTGAGAGCTTGTCAGAAGCGGTGGAACGCTTCTGTTCCTGGGAATGGGCTGCCTGCTGCAGTCTTCTTCCCTTTCCTCTATCCCTGGGCAGATATGACTCTTATAGGGACGAAAGGACTGAAGCTGAAAAGACGGTGTCTTTTTCTGCAGAGATGTGACTTAGGGTAAAAACGGTGGATTTTCCAGCAGTTGCCGTGGCCACCAGGTCCGATGGACCGACCCCAAATAACTCCTCTTCCTTTATACGGCAATACACCTTTGTGCCGTTTGGAATCTGCATCACCTGACCACTGTCGTGTCCATAAACATCTTCTGGCAGATATGGACATCGCACTTACTCTTGATGCCAGAGTGCAAATATCCCTCTGTGCATCTCGCATATATAGAAATGCATCCTTTAAATGCTCTATAGTCAATAAAATACCGTCCCTGTCAAGGGTATCAATATTTTTAGTCAGGGAATCCGACCAAGCCACCCCAGCTCTGCACATCCAGGCTGAGGCGATCGCTGGTCGCAGTATAACACCAGTATGTGTGTATATACTTTTTATGATATTTTTCCAGCCTTCTGTCAGCTGGCTCCTTGAGGACGGCCCTATCTATAGACGGTACCGCCACTTGTTCTGATAAGCATGCGAGCGCCTTATCCACCCTAAGGGGTGTTTCCCAACGCGCCCTAACTTCTGGCGGGAAAGGGTATACCGCCCATATTTTCTATCGGGGGGAACCCACGCATCATCACACACTTCATTTAATTTATCTGATTCAGGAAAAACTACGGTAGTTTTTTCACATCCCACATAATACCCTCTTTTGTGGTACTTGTAGTATCAGAAATATGTAACACCTCCTTCATTGCCCTTAACGTGTGGCCCTAATAAGGAATACGTTTGTTTATTCACCGTCGACACTGGATTCAGTGTCCCTGTCTGTGTCTGTGTCGACCGACTAAAGTAAACGGGCGTTTTAAAACCCCTGACGGTGTTTTTGAGACGTCTGGACCGGTACTAATTGTTTGTCGGCCGTCTCATGTCGTCAACCGACCTTGGCGCGTGTTGACATTATCACGTAATTCCCTAAATAAGCCATCCATTCCGGTGTCGACTCCCTAGAGAGTGACATCACCATTACAGGCAATTGCTCCGCCTCCTCACCAACATCGTCCTCATACATGTCGACACACACGTACCGACACACAGCACACACACAGGGAATGCTCTGATAGAGGACAGGACCTACTAGCCCTTTGGAGAGACAGAGGGAGAGTTTGCCAGCACACACCAAAAACGCTATAATTATATAGGGACAACCTTATATAAGTGTTTTCCCTTATAGCATCTTTTTTATATATTTCTAACGCCAAATTAGTGCCCCCCCTCTCTGTTTTAACCCTGTTTCTGTAGTGCAGTGCAGGGGAGAGCCTGGGAGCCTTCCCTCCAGCCTTTCTGTGAGGGAAAATGGCGCTGTGTGCTGAGGAGATAGGCCCCGCCCCTTTTTCGGCGGCCTCGTCTCCCGCTCTTAACGGATTCTGGCAGGGGTTAAATATCTCCATATAGCCCCCGGAGGCTATATGTGAGGTATTTTTAGCCAAAAATAGGTTTTCATTGCCTCCCAGGGCGCCCCCCTCCCAGCGCCCTGCACCCTCAGTGACTGCCGTGTGAAGTGTGCTGAGAGGAAATGGCGCACAGCTGCAGTGCTGTGCGCTACCTTAAGAAGACTGAGGAGTCTTCATGCCGCCGATTCTGGACCTTCTTCTTGTTTCAGCATCTGCAAGGGGGCCGGCGGCGAGGCTCCGGTGACCATCCAGGCTGTACCTGTGATCGTCCCTCTGGAGCTAATGTCCAGTAGCCAAAGAAGCCAATCCATCCTGCACGCAGGTGAGTTCACTTCTTCTCCCCTAAGTCCCTCGTTGCAGTGATCCTGTTGCCAGCAGGACTCACTGTAAAATAAAAAACCTAAGCTAAACTTTTCTAAGCAGCTCTTTAGGAGAGCCACCTAGATTGCACCCTTCTCGGCCGGGCACAAAAATCTAACTGAGGCTTGGAGGAGGGTCATAGGGGGAGGAGCCAGTGCACACCACCTGATCCTAAAGCTTTACTTTTTGTGCCCTGTCTCCTGCGGAGCCGCTATCCCCCTGGGAACCCCAGCATCCACTAGGACGATAGAGAAATGTATTTACACACATACTGGTGTTATACTGCGACCAGCAATCGCCTCAGCCTGGAGGTGCAGTGCTGGGTTGGCATGGTCGGATTCCCTGACTGGAAATATTGATATCCTAGATAAGGATAATAAGAATTTACTTACCGATAATTCTATTTCTCGGAGTCCGTAGTGGATGCTGGGGTTCCTGAAAGGACCATGGGGAATAGCGGCTCCGCAGGAGACAGGGCACAAAAAAGTAAAGCTTTTACCAGATCAGGTGGTGTGCACTGGCTCCTCCCCCTATGACCCTCCTCCAGACTCCAGTTAGGTACTGTGCCCGGACGAGCGTACACAATAAGGGAGGCAATTTGAATCCCGGGTAAGACTCATACCAGCCACACCAATCACACCGTACAACTTGTGATCTAAACCCAGTTAACAGTATGATAACAGAAAGAGCCTCTTAAAGATGGCTCCTTAACAATATAACCCGAATTTGTTAACAATAACTATGTACAGTATTGCAGATAATCCGCACTTGGGATGGGCGCCCAGCATCCACTACGGACTCCGAGAAATAGAATTATCGGTAAGTAAATTCTTATTTTCTCTATCGTCCTAAGTGGATGCTGGGGTTCCTGAAAGGACCATGGGGATTATACCAAAGCTCCCAAACGGGCGGGAGAGTGCGGATGACTCTGCAGCACCGAATGAGAGAATTCCAAGTCCTCTTTTGCCAGGGTATCAAATTTGTAGAATTTTACAAACGTGTTTTCCCCCGACCACGTAGCTGCTCGACAGAATTGTAATGCCGAGACCCCTCGGGCAGCCGCCCAAGATGAGCCCACCTTCCTTGTGGAATGGGCCTTAACAGATTTAGGCTGTGGCAGGCCTGCCACAGAATGAGCAAGTTGAATTGTGTTACAAATCCAACGAGCAATCGTCTGCTTAGAAGCAGGGGCACCCAACTTGTTGGGTGCATATAGTATCAACAGCGAGTCAGATTTTCTGACTTCAGCCGTCCTTGAAATGTATATTTTTAAGGCTCTGACAACGTCCAACAACTTGGAGTCCTCCAAGTCGCCAGTGGCCGCAGGCACCACAATAGGTTGGTTCAGGTGAAACGCTGATACCACCTTAGGGAGAAAATGCGGACGAGTCCTCAGTTCTGCCCTATCCAAATGGAAGATTAGATAAGGGCTTTTATAAGATAAAGCCGCCAATTTAGATACTCTCCTGGCGGAAGCCAGGGCCAGTAACATAGTCACTTTCCATGTGAGATATTTAAAATCCACCTTTTTCAATGGTTCAAACCAATGGGATTTGAGGAAATCTAAAACTACATTTAGATCCCACGGTGCCACCGGAGGCACCACAGGAGGCTGTATATGCAGTACTCCTTTAACAAAAGTCTGTACCTCAGGAACTGAGGCCAATTCTTTTTGGAAGAATATTGACAGGGCCGAAATTTGAACCTTAATAGATCTCAATTTGAGACCCATAGACAATCCTGATTGTAGGAAATGTAGGAAACGACCCAGTTGAAATTCCTCCGTCGGAACACTCCGATCCTCGCACCACGCGACATATTTTCGCCAAATGCGGTGATAATGTTTCGCGGTGACTTCCTTCCTTGCCTTAATCAAGGTAGGAATGACTTCTTCTGGAATGCCTTTCCCTTTTAGGATCTGGCGTTCAACCGCCATGCCGTCAAACGCAGCCGCGGTAAGTCTTGAAAGAGACAGGGACCCTGTTGTAGCAGGTCCCTTCTCAGAAGTAGAGGGCACGGGTCGTCCGTGACCAACTCTTGAAGTTCCGGGTACCAAGTCCTTCTTGGCCAATCCGGAGCCACTAGTATTGTTCTTACTCCTCCTCACCGTATAATCTTCAATACCTTTGGTATGAGAGGCAGAGGAGGAAACACATATACTGATTTGTACACCCAAGGTGTTACCAGTGCGTCCACAGCTATTGCCTGTGGATCTCTTGACCTGGCGCAATACTTGTCCAGTTTCTTGTTGAGGCGAGACGCCATCATGTCTACCATTGGTCTTTCCCAACAGTTTATTAGCATGTGGAAGACTTCTGGATGAAGACCCCCCTCTCTCGGGTGAATATCGTGTCTGCTGAGGAAGTCTGCTTCCCAGTTGTCCACGCCCGGGAAGAACACTGCTGACAGTGCTATTACGTGATTCTCCGCCCAGCGAAGAATCTTGGCAGCTTCTGCCATTGCACTCCTGCTTCTTGTGCCGCCCTGTCTGTTTACATGGGCGACCGCCGTGATGTTGTCCGACTGAATCAACACCGGTATTCCTTGCAGGAGTGGTTCCGCCTGGCTTAGAGCATTTTAGATTGCTCTTAGTACCAGAATGTTTATGTGAAGAGACTTTTCCAGGTTCGTCCATACCCCCTGGAAGTTTCTTCCTTGTGTGACTGCTCCCCAACCTCTCAGGCTGGCGTCCGTGGTCACCAGGATCAAATCCTGTATGCCGAATCTGCGGCCCTCCAATAGATGAGCCTTTTGCAACCACCACAGAAGATATACCCTTGTCCTTGGCGACAGGGTTATTCGCAGGTGCATCTGAGGATGCGACCCTGACCATTTGTCCAACAGATCCCTTTGGAAAATTCTTGCATGGAATCTGCCGAATGGAATTGCTTCGTAAAAAGCCACCATTTTTCCCAGGACTCTTGTGCATTTATGTACAGACACCTTTCCTGGTTTTAGGAGGTTCCTGACAGGTCGGATAACTCCTTGGCTTTTTCCTCGGGAAGAAAAACCTTTTTCTGAACCGTGTCCAGAATCATCCCTAGGAACAGCAGACGTATCGTCGGAAAACAGCTGCGATTCTTGGAATATTTAGAATCCAGTCGTGCCGTCGAAGAACTACATTAGATAGTGCTCTTCCGACCTCCAACTGTTCTCTGGAACTTGCCCTTTTTAGGTCGTGCAAGTAAGGGATAATTTAGATGCCTTTTTTCTTTGAAGAAACATCTTTTCGGCCATTACCTTGGTAAAAAGGCCCGGGGTGCCGTGGATAATTCAAACGGCATCGTCTGAAACTGATATTGACAGTTCTGTACCACGAACCAGAGGTACCCTTGATGAGAAGGACAAAATTTGGACATGGAGGTAATCCTTGATGTCCAGGGACACCATATAGTCCCCTTTTTTCCGGTTCGCTATCACTGCTCTGAGTGACTTTATCTCGATTTGAACCTTTTATGTAAGTGTTCAAAACATTTTAGATTTAGACTATGTGTCACCAAGCCGTCTGGCTTCAGTACCACAATATAGTGTGGAAAAATAATACCCTTTTCCTTGTCGTAGGAGGGGTACTTTGATTATCACCTGCTGGATATACAGCTTGTGAATTGTTTCCAATGCTGCCTCCCTGTCGGAGGGAGCCGTTGGTAAAGCAGACTTCAGGAACCTGCGAGGAGAAGATGTCTCGACTCTCCAATCTTTACCCCTGGGATAATACTCGTACGATCTAGGGGTCAACTTGCGAGTGATCCCACTGCGCCCTGAGACTCTTGAGACTACCCCCCCACCTTGAGTCCGCTTGCACGGCCCCAGCGTCATGCTGAGGACTTGGCAGACGCGGTGGAGGGCTTCTTTTCCTGGGAAAGGGCTGCCTGCTGCAGTCTACTTCCCTTACCTCTATGTCTGGGCAGATATGACTGGCCTTTTGCCTGCATGCCCTCATGGGAAAGGAAAGATTGAGGCTGAAAAGACGGTGTCTTTTTTAGCTGAGATGTAACTTGGGGTAAAAAAGGTTGGATTTCCCAGCTGTTGCTGTGGTCCCCAGGTCCGATGGACCGACCCCCAAATAACTCCTTCCCTTTATACAGCAATACTTCCATCTGCCGTATGGGATCTGTATCACCTGACCACTGTCGTGTCCCTGACATCTTCTGGGAGATATGGACAACGCACTTATCTTGATGCCAGAGAGCAAATATCCCTCTGTGCATCTCACATACATATATATAGAATGCATCCTATTAAATGCTCTACATGAATAAAATATTTTCAGTCAGGGAATCCGACCAAGCCAACCCAGCACTGCATCTCCAGGCTGATGGCGATCGCTGGTCGCAGTATAACCACCGTATGTGTGTATATACTTTTTAGGATATTTTTCCAGCTTCCTATCAGCTGGCTCCTTGAGGGCGGCCGTATCTGGAGACGGTAACGCCACTTGATAAGCGTGTGAGCGCCTTATCACCCTAAGGGGTGTTTCCCAACGTACCCTAATTTCTGGCGGGAAAGGGTATAACGCCAATATTTGCTATCGGGGTAACCCTACGCATCATCACACACTTCATTTTATTTTATCTGATTCAGGAAAAACTACAGGTAGTTTTTTCCACTCCCACATAATACCCTTTCTTGTGGTACTTGTAGTATCAGAAACACGTAACACCTCCTTCATTGCCCTTAACGTGTGGCCCTAATGAGAAATACGTTTGTTTATTCACCGTCGACACTGTATTCAGTGTCCGTGTCTGTGTCTGTGTCGACCGACTGAGGTAAATGGGCGTTTTTAAAACCCCTGACGGTGTTTCTGAGACGCCTGGACCGGTCCTAATAGATTGTCGGCCGTCTCATGTCGTCAACCGACCTTGCAGCGTGTTGACATTCTCACGTAATTCTCTAAATAAGCCATCCATTCCGGTGTCGACTCCCTAGAGAGTGACATCACCATTACAGGCAATTTCTCCGCCTCCTCACCAACATCGTCCTCATACATGTCGACACACACGTACCGACACACAGCACACACACCGGGAATGCTCTGACAGAGGACAGGACCCACTAGCCCTTTGGGGAGACAGAGGGAGAGTCTGCCAGCACACACCAAAAACGCTATAATTATATAGGGACAACCTTATATAAGTGTTTCTCCCTTATAGCATCTTTTATATATATACAATATCGCCAAAATCAGTGCCCCCCCTCTCTGTTTTAACCCTGTTTCTGTAGTGCAGTGCAGGGGAGAGCCTGGGAGCCTTCTCTCCAGCTTTTCTGTGAGAGAAAATGGCGCTGTGTGCTGAGGAGATAGGCCCCGCCCCTTTTTCGGCGGGCTCGTCTCCCGCTATTTTTGAAGTTAGGCAGGGGTTAAATATCTCCATATAGCCTCTGTGGGCTATATGTGAGGTATTTTTTGCCTCTAATAAGGTTTTTATTTGCCTCTCAGAGCGCCCCCCCCAGCGCTCTGCACCCTCAGTGACTGTTGTGTGAAGTGTGCTGAGAGGAAAATGGCGCACAGCTGCAGTGCTGTGCGCTACCTTTATGAAGACTCAGGAGTCTTCAGCCGCCGATTTTGGACCTCTTCTCTCTTCAGCGTCTGCAAGGGGGCCGGCGGCGCGGCTCCGGTGACCATCCAGGCTGTACCTGTGATCGTCCCTCTGGAGCTAGTGTCCAGTAGCCAAGCAGCAAATCCACTCTGCACGCAGGTGAGTTCACTACTTCTCCCCTAAGTCCCTCGTTGCAGTGATCCTGTTGCCAGCAGGACTCACTGTAAAGTAAAAAACCTAAGCTAAACTTTCTCTAAGCAGCTCTTTAGGAGAGCCACCTAGATTGCACCCTTCTCGTTCGGGCACAAAATCTAACTGGAGTCTGGAGGAGGGTCATAGGGGGAGGAGCCAGTGCACACCACCTGATCTGGTAAAAGCTTTACTTTTTTGTGCCCTGTCTCCTGCGGAGCCGCTATTCCCCATGGTCCTTTCAGGAACCCCAGCATCCACTTAGGACGATAGAGAAAGTATATTATTGCCGATAGAGCATTTAAAAGATGCATTTCTATATATGCATGATGCACAGCGGAATATTTGCCGACTGGCATCAAGTATAAGTGCATTGTCCAATTCTACCAGTAAAATGGTCAGGTGATGCGGATTCCAAACGGCATTTGGAAGTATTGCCTTTAAAAGGGGACATTTGGGGTCGGTCTTTTAGACCTGGTGGCCACGGCAACAACTGGGAAATCCACGTTTGTACCCCAGGTCGCCTCTCAAAATAAGACGCCGTATTATCAGGCGCAGTCCTTTGTTGGCAAGCGGACAAAAGGTTCCTCTTTTCTGCTCGTGACAGAGGGAGAGGAAAAAGGCTGCAGAGATTAGCCAGTTCCCAGGAACAGAAACCCTTTCCCGCCTCTGCCAAGCCCTCAGTATGACGCTAGGGCTTTACAAGCTCAGGCACGGTGGGGACCCGTTCTCAATGAATTTCAGTGCGCAGTGGGCTCACTCGCAAGTAGACCCCTGGATCCTTCAGGTAATATCTCAGGGGTACATATTGGAATTCGAGACGTCTCCCCTTCGCCGTTTCCAAAAGTCGGCTTTACCGACGTCTCCCTCTGACAGGGAGGCAGTTTTGGAAGCCATTCACAAGCTGTATTCCCAGCAGGTGATAATCAAGGTACCCCTCCTGCAACAGGGAACGGGGTATTATTCCACACTATTGTGGTACCGAAGCCAGACGGATCGGTGAGACCGATTCTAAATCTAAAATCTTTGAACACTTACATACAGAGGTTCAAATTCAAGATTGAGTCACTCAGAGCAGTGATTGCGAACCTGGAAGAAGGGGACTACATGATGTCTCGGGACATCAAGGAGGCTTACCTTCATGTCCAAATTTACCCTTCTCACCAAGGGTACCTCAGGTTATGGTACAGAACTGTCACTATCAGTTCAGACGCTGCCGTAGGGATGGTCCACGGCACCCCAGGTCTTTACCAAGGTAATAGCCGAAATGATATCCCTTCGAAGGAAGGGAATTTTAGTTATCCCTTACTTGGACGATTCCCTGATAAGGGTAAGATCCAGGGAACAGTTGAAAGTCGTTGTAGCACTATCTCAGGTAGTGTTGCGGCAGCACGATTGGATTCTCAATATTCCAAAATCGCAGCTGGTTCCGACGACTTGTCTTCTTTTTCCTAGGGATGATCCTGGACACAGTCCAGAAAAAAGGTGTTTCTCCCGGAAGAGAAAGCCTGGGAGTTATCCGAGCTAGTCAGGAACCTCCTAAAACCGAACCAAGTCTCAGTGCATCAATGCACAAGGGTTCTGGGTAAAAATGGAGGCTTCCTACAAAGCAATCCCATTCGTTAGATTCCACGCAAGAACTTTCCAGTGGAACCTACTGGACAAATGGTCCGGGTCGCATTTTCAGATGCATCAGCGGATAACCCTGTCACCAAGGACAAGGGTATCCATCCTGTGGTGGTTGCAGAGTGCTCATCTTCTAGAGGGCCGCAGATTCGGCATTCAGGACTGGGTCCTGGTGACCACGGATGCCAGCCTGCGAGGCTGGGGAGCAGTCACACAGGGAAGGAATATCCAGGGCTTAGGGTCAAGCCTGGATACATCACTTCACATAAATATCCTGAAGCTAAGGGCCATTTACAATGCTCTAAGCTTAGCAAGACCTCTGCTTCAAGGTCAGCCGGTGTTGATCCAGTCGGACAACATCATGGCAGTCACCCACGTAAACAGACAGGGTGGCACAAGAAGCAGGAGGGCAATGGCAGAAGCTGCAAGGATTCTTCGCTGGGCGGAAAATCATGTGATAGCACTGTCAACAGTATTCATTCCGGGAGTGGACAACTGGGAAGCAGACTTCCTCAGCACGACCTCCACCCAGGAGAGTGGGGACTTCACCCAGAAGTCGTCCACATGATTAAAAAACTCGACAGGTATTGCGCCAGGTCAAGAGACCCTCAGGCAATAGTTGTAGACGCTCTGGTAACACCGTGGGTGTACCGGTCAGTGTATGTGTTCCCTCCTCTGCCTCTCATACCCAAGGTACCGAGATTGATAAGATGGAGAGGAGAAAGCACTATATTCGTGGCTCCGGATTGGCCAAGAAGGACTTGGTAACCGGAACTTCAAGAGATGCTCACGGAGGATCCGTGGCCTCTACCTCTAAGAAGGGACCTGCTCAAGCAAGGACCCTGTCTGTTCCAAGACTTACCGCGGCTGCGTTTGACGGCATGGCGGTTGAACACCGGATCCTGAAGGAAAAAATAAGAATTTACTTACCGATAATTCTATTTCTCGGAGTCCGTAGTGGATGCTGGGGTTCCTGAAAGGACCATGGGGAATAGCGGCTCCGCAGGAGACAGGGCACAAAAGTAAAGCTTTCCGATCAGGTGGTGTGCACTGGCTCCTCCCCCTATGACCCTCCTCCAAGCCAGTTAGGTACTGTGCCCGGACGAGCGTACACAATAAGGGAGGAATTTTGAATCCCGGGTAAGACTCATACCAGCCACACCAATCACACCGTACAACTTGTGATCTAAACCCAGTTAACAGTATGATAACAGCGGAGCCTCTGAAAAGATGGCTCACAACAATAATAACCCGATTTTTGTAACTATGTACAAGTATTGCAGATAATCCGCACTTGGGATGGGCGCCCAGCATCCACTACGGACTCCGAGAAATAGAATTATCGGTAAGTAAATTCTTATTTTCTCTATCGTCCTAGTGGATGCTGGGGTTCCTGAAAGGACCATGGGGATTATACCAAAGCTCCCAAACGGGCGGGAGAGTGCGGATGACTCTGCAGCACCGAATGAGAGAACTCCAGGTCCTCCTTAGCCAGGGTATCAAATTTGTAGAATTTAGCAAACGTGTTTGCCCCTGACCAAGTAGCTGCTCGGCAAAGTTGTAAAGCCGAGACCCCTCGGGCAGCCGCCCAGGATGAGCCCACCTTCCTTGTGGAATGGGCATTTACATATTTTGGCTGTGGCAGGCCTGCCACAGAATGTGCAAGCTGAATTGTATTACACATCCAACTAGCAATAGTCTGCTTAGAAGCAAGAGCACCCAGTTTGTTGGGTGCATACAGGATAACAGCAAGTCAGTTTTCCTGACTCCAGCCGTCCTGGAACATATTTTCAGGGCCCTGACAACATCTAGCAACTTGGAGTCCTCCAAGTCCCTAGTAGGTGCAAGGCACCACAATAAGCTGGTTCAGGTGAAACACTGACACCACCTTAGGGAGAGAACTGGGGACGAGTCCGCAGCTCTGCCCTGTCCGAATGGACAAACAGATATGGGCTTTGAGAAAAAAACCACCAATTTGACACTCGCCTGGTCCAGGCCAGGGCCAAGAGCATGGTCACTTTTCATGTGAGATGCTTCAAATCCACAGATTTGACTGGTTTTAAACCAATGTGATTTGAGGAATCCCAGAACTACGTTGAGATCCCACAGTGCCACTGGAGGCACAAAAGGGGGTTGTATATGCAATACTCCCTTGACAAACTTCTGGACTTCAGGAACTGAAGCCAATTCTTTCTGGAAGAAAATCGACAGGGCCGAAATTTGAACCTTAATGGACCCCAATTTGAGGCCCATAGACACTCCTGTTTGCAGGAAATGCAGGAAACGACCGAGTTGAAATTTCTTTGTGGGGCCTTCCTGGCCTCACACCACGCAACATATTTTCGCCACATGTGGTGATAATGTTGTGCGGTCACCTCCTTTCTGGCTTTGACCAGGGTAGGAATGACCTCTTCCGGAATGCCTTTTTCCCTTAGGGTCCGGCTTTCCACCGCCATGCCGACAAACGCAGCTGCGGTAAGTCTTGGAACAGACATGGTACTTGCTGAAGCAAGTCCCTTCTTAGCGGCAGAGGCCATAAGACCTCTGTAAGCATCTCTTGAAGTTCCGGGTACCAAGTTCTTCTTGGCCAATCCGGAGCCATGAGTATAGTTCTTACTCCTCTACGTCTTATAATTCTCAGCACCTTAGGTATGAGAAGCAGAGGAGGGAACACATACACCGACTGGTACACCCACGGTGTTACCAGAACGTCCACAGCTATTGCCTGAGGGTCTCTTGACCTGGCGCAATACCTGTCCCGTTTTTTGTTCAGACGGGACGCCATCATGTCCACCTTTGGTATTTCCCAACGGTTTACAATCATGTGGAAAAAACTTCCCGATGAAGTTTCCACTCTCCCGGGTGGAGGTCGTGCCTGCTGAGGAAGTCTGCTTCCCAGTTTCCATTCCCGGGATGAAACACTGCTGACAGTGCTATCACATTATTTTCCGCCCAGCGAAAAGTCCTTGCAGTTTTTGCCATTGCCCTCCTGCTTCTTGAGTCGCCCTGTCTGTTTACGTGGGCGACTGCCGTGATGTTTTTCCCACTGGATCAATACCGGCTGACCTTGAAGCAGAGGTCTTGCAAAGCTTAGAGCAGGCATGTCCAACCTGCGGCCCTCCAGCTGTTGTGAAACTACATATCCCAGCATGCCCTGACACTGTTTTGCTGTCAGAGAATGCTAAAGCTGTGTCAGGACATGCTGGGATGTGTAGTTTCTCAACAGCTGGAGGGCCGCAGGTTGGACATGCCTGGCTTAGAGCATTATAAATTTACCCTTAGCTCCAGTATATTTATGTGGAGAAAAGTCTCCAGACTTGATCACACTCCCTGGAAATTTTTTCCTTGTGTGACTGCTCCCCAGCCTCTCGGGCTGGGCTCCGTGGTCACCAGCATCCAATCCTGAATGCCGAATCTGCGGCCCTCTAGAAGATGAGCACTCTATAACCACCACAGGAGAGACACCCTTGTCCTTGGATATAGGGTTATCCGCTGATGCATCTGAAGATGCGATCCGGACCATTTGTCCAGCAGATCCCACTGAAAAATTCTTGCGTGAAATCTGCCGAATGGAATTGCTTCGTAGGAAGCCACCATTTTTACCAGGATCCTTGTGCAATGATGCACTGTTTTTAGGAGGTTCCTGACTAGCTCGGATAACTCCCTGGCTTTCTCTTCCGGGAGAAACACCTTTTTCTGGACTGTGTCCAGAATCATCCCTAGGCACAGCAGACGTGTCGTCGGGATCAGCTGCGATTTTGGAATATTTAGAATCCACCCGTGCTGTTGTAGCAGTATCCGAGATAGTGCTACTCCGACCTCCAACTGTTCCCTGGACTTTGCCCTTATCAGGAGATCGTCCAAGTAAGGGATAATTAAGACGCCTTTTCTTCGAAGAAGAATCATTATTTCGGCCATTACCTTGGTAAAGACCCGGGGTGCCGTGGACAATCCAAACGGCAGCGTCTGAAACTGATAGTGACAGTTCTGCACCACGAACCTGAGGTACCCTTAGTGAGAAGGGCAAATTTGGGACATAGAGGTAAGCATCCCTGATGTCCCGGGACACTATATAGTCCCCTTCTTCCTGGTTCGTTATCACTGCTCTGAGTGACTCCATCTTGATTTGAACCTTTGTAAGTGTTCAAAAAAAATTTTTTAGAATAAGTCTCACCTAGCCTTCTGGCTTCAGTACCACAATATAGTGTGGAATAATACCCCTTTTCTTGTAGTAGGAGGGGTAATTTAATTATCACCTGCTGGAATACAGCTTGTGAATTTTTTCCCATACTGCCTCCTTGTCGGAGGGAGACCTTGGTAAAGCAGACTTCAGGAGCCTGCGAAGGGGAAACGTCTCGACATTCCAATCTGTACCCCTGGGATACTACTTGTAGGATCCAGGGGTCCTGTACGGTCTCAGCGCCATGCTGAGAACTTGTCAGAAGCGGTGGAACGCTTCTGTTCCTGGGAATGGGCTGCCTGCTGCAGTCTTCTTCCCTTTCCTCTATCCCTGGGCAGATATGATCTTATAGGGACGAAAGGACTGAGGCTGAAAAGACGGTGTCTTTTTCTGCAGAGATGTGACTTAGGGTAAAAACGGCGGATTTTCCAGCAGTTGCCGTGGCCACCAGGTCCGATGGACCGACCCCAAATAACTCCTCTTCCTTTATACGGCAATACACCTTTGTGCCGTTTGGAATCTGCATCACCTGACCACTGTCGTGTCCATAACATCTTCTGGCAGATATGGACATCGCATTTACTCTTGATGCCAGAGTGCAAATATCCCTCTGTGCATCTCGCATATATAGAAATGCATCCTTTAAATGCTCTATAGTCAATAAAATACTGTCCCTGTCAAGGGTATCAATATTTTTAGTCAGGGAATCCGACCAAGCCACCCAGCTCTGCACATCCAGGCTGAGGCGATCGCTGGTCGCAGTATAACACCAGTATGTGTGTATATACTTTTTATGATATTTTCCAGCCTCCTGTCAGCTGGTCCTTGAGGACGGCCCTATCTATAGACGGTACCGCCACTTGTTTTGATAAGCGTGTGAGCGCCTTATCCACCCTAAGGGGTGTTTCCCAACGCGCCCTAACTTCTGGCGGGAAAGGGTATACCGCCCATAATTTTCTATCGGGGGGAACCCACGCATCATCACACACTTTATTTAATTTATCTGATTCAGGAAAAACTACGGTAGTTTTTTCACATCCCACATAATACCCTCTTTTGTGGTACTTGTAGTATCAGAAATATGTAACACCTCCTTCATTGCCTTTAACGTGTGGCCCTAATAAGGAATACGTTTGTTTATTCACCGTCGACACTGGATTCAGTGTCCCTGTCTGTGTCTGTGTCGACCGACTAAAGTAAACGGGCGTTTTAAAAAACCCTGACTGTGTTTTTGAGACGTCTGGACCGGTACTAATTGTTTGTCGGCCGTCTCATGTCGTCAACCGACCTTGCAGCGTGTTGACATTATCACGTAATTTCCTAAATAAGCCATCCATTCCGGTGTCGACTCCCTAGAGAGTGACATCACCATTACAGGCAATTGCTCCGCCTCCACACCAATATCGTCCTCATACATGTCGACACACACGTACCGACACACAGCAGACACACAGGGAATGCTCTTAACGAAGACAGGACCCCACTAGCCCTTTGGGGAGACAGAGGGAGAGTTTGCCAGCACACACCAAAAGCGCTATATATGACAGGGATAGCCTTATAATAAGTGCTCCCTGTATAGCTGCTTTTATAATATAATTTTTGCCACTATTTTGCCCCCCCTCTCTTGTTTTACCCTGTTTCTGTAGTGCAGTGCAGGGGAGAGATCTGGGAGCCGTCCTGACCAGCGGAGCTGTGTAAGGAAAATGGCGCTGTGTGCTGAGGAGATAGGCCCCGCCCCTTTTCCGGCGGGCTCGTCTCCCGCTCTTTAGTGTATTCAGGCAGGGGTTAAATATCTCCATATAGCCCCGGAGGCTATATGTGAGGTATTTTTTAGCCAAATAGGTTTTCATTTGCCTCCCAGGGCGCTCCCCTCCCAGCGCCCTGCACCCTCAGTGACTGCCGTGTGAAGTGTGCTGAGAGGAAAATGGCGCACAGCTGCAGTGCTGTGCGCTACCTTTAGAAGACTGAGGAGTCTTCTGCCGCCGATTCTGGACCTCTTCATGTTTCAGCATCTGCAAGGGGGCCGGCGGCGAGGCTCCGGTGACCATCCAGGCTGTACCTGTGATCGTCCCTCTGGAGCTGATGTCCAGTAGCCAAGAAGCCAATCCATCCTGCACGCAGGTGAGTTCACTTCTTCTCCCCTAAGTCCCTCGTTGCAGTGATCCTGTTGCCAGCAGGACTCACTGTAAAATAAAAAACCTAAGCTAAACTTTCTCTAAGCAGCTCTTTAGGAGAGCCACCTAGATTGCACCCTTCTCGGCTGGGCACAAAAATCTAACTGGCTTGGAGGAGGGTCATAGGGGGAGGAGCCAGTGCACACCACCTGATCGGAAAGCTTTACTTTTGTGCCCTGTCTCCTGCGGAGCCGCTATTCCCCATGGTCCTTTCAGGAACCCCAGCATCCACTAGGACGATAGAGAAAAGGCATTCCGGATGAAGTCATCCCTATCCTGATCTAAAGCCAGGAAGGATGTAACCGCAAAAACATTATCACCGCAATTGGCGAAAATATGTTGCGTAGTGCGAGGCCAGTAAGGCCCGACGGAGGAAATTCAACTGGGTCGATTCCTACATTTCCTGAAAACAGGAGTGTCTATGGGCCTGAAATTGGGGTCCATTAAGGTTCAGATTTCGGCCCTGTCAATTTTCTTCCAAAAAAGAACTAGCTTCAGTCCCTGAAGTTCAGACGTTTGTAAAAGGGGTACTGCATATACAGCCTCCTTTTGTGCCTCCAGTGGCAATTTGGGATCTCAATGTAGTTTGGGTTCCAAACGTCACATTGGTTTGAACCACTTAAATCTGTGGAGTTAAAATATCTCACATGGAAAGTGGTCATGCTGTTGGCCCTGGCCTGGGCCAGGCGCGTGTCAGAATTGGCGGCTTTATCCTGTAAAAGCCCTTATCTGATTTTCCATTCGGACAGGGCGGAATTGAGGACTCGTCCTCAGTTTCTCCCTAAGGTGGTTCCAGCATTTTCACCTGAACCAACTTATTGTGGTGCCTGCGGCTACTAGGGACTTGGAGGAATCCAAGTTGCTGGATGTTGTCAGGGCCCTGAAAATATGTTTCCAGGACGGCTGGAGTCAGGAAATCTGACTCGCTGTTTATCCAGTATGCACCCAACAAGCTGGGTGCTCCTGCTTCTAAGCAGACTATTGCTCGTTGGATTTGTAGTACAATTCAGCTTGCACATTCTGTGGCAGGCCTGCCACAGCTAAAATCTGTAAAAGCCCGTTCCACAAGGAAAGGGGCTCATCTTGGGCGGCTGCCCGAGGGGTCTCTGCTTTACAACTTTGCCGAGCAGCTACTTGGTCAGGGGCAAACACGTTTGCTAAATTCTACAAATTTGATACCCTGGCTGAGGAGGACCTGGAGTTCTCTCATTCGGTGCTGCAGAGTCATCCGCACTCTCCCGCCCGTTTGGGAGCTTTGGTATAATCCCCATGGTCCTTACGGAGTTCCCAGCATCCACTAGGACGTCAGAGAAAATAAGAATTTACTTAACGATAATTCAAATTCTCATAGTCCGTAGTGGATGCTGGGCGCCCATCCCAAGTGCGGATTGTCTGCAATACTTGTATATAGTTATTGTTACAAACAAATCGGGTTGTTTATTGTTGGAAGCCATCTTTTCAGAGGCTCCTACGGTTATCATACTGTTAACTGGGTTCAGATCACGAGTTGTACGGTGTGATTGGTGTGGCTGGTATGAGTCTTACCCGGGATTTAAGATCCTTCCTTATTATGTACGCTCGTCCGGGCACAGTATCTTAACCGAGGCTTGGAGGAGGGTCATAGGGGGAGGAGACAGTGCACACCAGCTAGTCAAAAGCTTTTACTTTTTGTGCCCAGTCTCCTGCGGAGCCGCTATCCCCCATGGTCCTTACGGAGTTCCCAGCATCCACTACGGACTATGAGAAAATAAGAATTTACTTACCGATAATTCTATTTCTCATAGTCCGTAGTGGATGCTGGGGACTCCGTAAGGACCATGGGGAATAGCGGCTCCGCAGGAGACTGGGCACATCTAAAGAAAGCTTTAGGACTAACTGGTGTGCACTGGCTCCTCCCCCTATGACCCTCCTCCAAGCCTCAGTTAGGATACTGTGCCCGGACGAGCGTACACAATAAGGAAGGATTTTGAATCCCGGGTAAGACTCATACCAGCCACACCAATCACACCGTATAACTTGTGATCTGAACCCAGTTAACAGTATGATAACAGAGGAGCCTCTGAAAAGATGGCTCCCAACAATAATAACCCGATTTTTGTAACAATAACTATGTACAAGTATTGCAGACAATCCGCACTTGGGATGGGCGCCCAGCATCCACTATGGACTACGAGAAATAGAATTACCGGTGAGTAAATTCTTATTTTCTCTGACGTCCTAAGTGGATGCTGGGACTCCGTAAGGACCATGGGGATTATACCAAAGCTCCCAAACGGGCGGGAGAGTGCGGATGACTCTGCAGCACCGAATGGGCAAACTCTAGGTCCTCCTCAGCCAGGGTGTCAAACTTGTAGAATTTAGCAAATGTGTTTGACCCCGACCAAGTAGCTGCTCGGCAAAGTTGTAGAGCCGAGACCCCTCGGGCAGCCGCCCAAGAAGAGCCCACCTTCCTCGTGGAATGGGCTTTCACTGATTTAGGATGCGGCAGTCCAGCCGCAGAATGTGCAAGCTGAATCGTACTACAGATCCAGCGAGCAATAGTCTGCTTTGAAGCAGGTGCACCCAACTTGGTGGGCGCATACAGGATAAATAGCGAGTCAGACTTTCTGATTCCAGCTGTCCTGGAAACATAAATTTTCAGGGCCCTGACTACGTCCAACAACTTGGAAGCCTCCAAGTCTTTAGTAGCCGCAGGCACCACGATAGGTTGGTTCAGATGAAAGGCTGATACCACCTTAGGGAGAAATTGGGGACGAGTCCTCAATTCTGCCCTATCCATATGGAAAATCAGATAAGGGCTTTTACATGACAAAGCCGCCAATTCTGATACACGCCTGGCCGCAGCCAAGGCCAACAACATGACCACTTTCCACATGAGATACTTCAATTCCACGGTTTTAAGTGGCTCAAACCAATGTGACTTTAGGAAATCCAACACCACGTTGAGATCCCAAGGTGCCACTGGAGGCACAAAAGGGGGCTGAATATGCAGCACTCCCTTAACAAAAGTCTGAACTTCAGGTAGTGAAGCCAGTTCTCTCTGGAAGAAAATCGATAGAGCCGAAATCTGGACCTTAATGGAACCCAATTTTAGGCCCATAGTCACCCCTGACTGTAGGAAGTGCAGGAAACGGCCCAGCTGAAATTCCTCCGTTGGGGCCTTCCTGGCCTCACACCACGCAACATATTTTCGCCATATGCGGTGATAATGGTTTGCGGTTACTTCTTTCCTAGCTTTAATCAGCGTAGGAATGACTTCCTCCGGAATGCCCTTTTCCTTCAGGATCCGGTGTTCAACCGCCATGCCGTCAAACGCAGCCGCGGTAAGTCTTGGAACAGACAGGGCCCCTGCTGCAGCAGGTCCTGTCTGAGCGGCAGAGGCCATGGGTCCTCTGAGATCATTTCTTGAAGTTCCGGGTACCAAGCTCTTCTTGGCCAATCCGGAACAAGGAGTATAGTTCTTACCCCTCTTCTCCTTATTATCCTCAGTACCTTTGGTATGAGAGGAAGAGGAGGGAACACATAAACCGACCGGTACACCCACGGTGTCACTAGAGCGTCCACAGCTATCGCCTGCGGGT